>NC_054487.1:78502144-78802144 GCF_017639515.1 Carcharodon carcharias
AGTTTCACATCTCCCCCCCTACATTGTCCCCAGCTCGGAGCTGCAGTTTCACATCTCCCCCTCCTCCATTGTCCCCCAGCTCGAGAGCTGCAGTTTCACATCTCCCCCTCTCCCATTGTCCCCAGCTCGGAGCTGCAGTTTCAACTCTCCCCCTCTCCTCATTGTCCCCATCTCGGAGCTGCAGTTTCACATCTCCCCCTCTCCATTGTCCCCAGCTCGAGCTGCAGTTTCACATCTCCCCTCTCCCATTGTCCCACTCGAGCTGCATTTTCACATCTCCCCCCCCACCCCCCCCATTGTCCCCCAAGCTCTGGCAGTTTCAGATCTCCCCTCTCCCATTGTCCCCCAGCTCGAGCTGCAGTTTCACATCTACCCCCCCCCCACTGTCCCCAGCTCGGAGCTGCAAGTTTCACACTCCCCCATCTCCCATTGTCCCCAGCTCGGAGCTGCAGTTTCACATCCTCCCACTCATTGTCCCCCAGCTCGGAGCTGCAGTTTCACATCTCCCCCTCTCCCATTGTCCCCAGCTCGGAGCTGCAGTTTCACATCTCCCCCTCTCCATTGTCCCCAGCTCGGAGCTGCAGTTTCACATCTCCCCCTTCTCCCATTGTCCCCAGCTCGGAGCTGCAGTTTTCACATCTCCTCCCCCCTCTCCCAATTGTCCCCAGCTCGGAGCTGCAGTTTTCACATCTCCCCCTCTCCCATTGTCCCAGCTCGGAGCTTGCAGTTTCACATCTCCCCCTCTCCATTGTCCCCAGCTCGGAGCTGCAGTTTCACATCTCCCCCTCTCCCATTGTCCCCAGCTCGGAGCTGCAGTTTTCACATCTCCCCCTCCACCATTGTCCCCAAGCTCGGAGCTGCAGTTTCACATCTCCCCCTCTCCCATTGTCCCCAGCTCGGAGCTGCAGTTTCACATCTCCCCCTCTCCCATTGTCCCCAGCTCGGAGCTGCAGGTTTCACATCTCCCCCTCTCCCATTGTCCCCAGCTCGGAGCTGCAGTTTCACATCTCCCCCCTCTCATTGTCCCCAGCTCGGAGCTGCAGTTTCACATCTCCCCTCTCCCATTGTCCCCAGCTCGGAGCTGCAGTTTCACACTCTCCCCTCTCCCATTGTCCCCAGCTCGGAGCTGCAGTTTCACATCTCCCCCCTCTCATTGTCCCCAGCTCGGAGCTGCAGTTTCACATCTCCCCCTCTCCCATTGTCCCCAGCTCGGAGCTGCAGTTTCACATCTTCCCCTCTCCCATCTGTCCCCAGCTCGGAGCTGTCGTTTTCAACATCTCCCCTCTCATTGTCCCCAGCTCGGAGCTGCAGTTTCACATCTCCCCCTCTACCCATTGTCCCAGCTCGGAGCTGCAGTTTCACATCTCCCCCTCTCATTGTCCCCAGCTCGGAGCTGTCGTTTCAGATCTCCTCCGCACCCCCCCCCCTACGTTGTCCCCAGCTCGGAGCTGCAGTTTCAGATCTCCCCCTCCCATTGTCCCCAGCTCGGAGCTAGCAGTTTCACCATCCTCCCCCCTCTCCCATTGTCCCCAGCTAGAGCTGCAGTTTCACATCTCCCCCTCTCCCATTGTCCCCAGCTCGGAGCTGCAGTTTCACATCTCCCCTCTCCATTGTCCCCAGCTCGGAGCTGCAGTTTCACATCTCCCCCTCTCCCATTGTCCCCAGCTCGGAGCTGCAGTTTTCACATCTCCCCTCTCTCCCATTGTCCCCAGCTCGGAGCTGCAGTTTCACATCTCCCCCTCTCCCATTGTCCCCAGCTCGGAGCTGCAGTTTCACATCTCCCCCTCTCATTGTCCCCAGCTCGGAGCTGCAGTTTCACATCTCCCCCTCTCATTGTCCCCAGCTCGGAGCTGCAGTTTCACATCTCCCCCTCTCCCATTGTCCCCAGCTCGGAGCTGCAGTTTCACATCTCCACCTCTCCCATTGTCCCCAGCTCGGAGCTGCAGTTTCACATCTCCCCCCCTACATTGTCCCCAGCTCGGAGCTGCAGTTTCACATCTCCCCCTCTCATTGTCCCCAGCTCGGAGCTGCAGTTTCAGATCTCCCCCTCTCCATTGTCCCCAGCTCGGAGCTGCAGTTTCACATCTCCCCCTCTCATTGTCCCCAGCTCGGAGCTGCAGTTTCACATCTCCCCCTCTCATTGTCCCCAGCTCGGAGCTGCAGTTTCAGATCTCCCCCTCTCATTGTCCCCAGCTCGGAGCTGCAGTTTCACATCTCCCCCTCTCCCATTGTCCCCAGCTCGGAGCTGCAGTTTCACATCTCCCCCTCTCATTGTCCCCAGCTCGGAGCTGCAGTTTCACATCTCCCCCTCTCCATTGTCCCCAGCTCGGAGCTGCAGTTTCACATCTCCCCCTCTCCCATTGTCCCCAGCTCGGAGCTGCAGTTTCACATCTCCCCCTCTCCCATTGTCCCCAGCTCGGAGCTGCAGTTTCACATCTCCCCCTCTCCCATTGTCCCCAGCTCGGAGCTGCAGTTTCACATCTCCCCCTCTCCCATTGTCCCCAGCTCGGAGCTGCAGTTTCACATCTCCCCCTCTCCCATTGTCCCCAGCTCGGAGCTGCAGTTTCACATCTCCCCCTCTCATTGTCCCCAGCTCGGAGCTGCAGTTTCACATCTCCCCCTCTCCCATTGTCCCCAGCTCGGAGCTGCAGTTTCACATCTCCCCCTCTCCCATTGTCCCCAGCTCGGAGCTGCAGTTTCACATCTCCCCCTCTCCCATTGTCCCCAGCTCGGAGCTGCAGTTTCACATCTCCCCCTCTCCCATTGTCCCCAGCTCGGAGCTGCAGTTTCACATCTCCCCCTCTCCCATTGTCCCCAGCTCGGAGCTGCAGTTTCACATCTCCCCCTCTCCCATTGTCCCCAGCTCGGAGCTGCAGTTTCACATCTCCCCCTCTCCCATTGTCCCCAGCTCGGAGCTGCAGTTTCAGATCTCCCCCTCTCCCATTGTCCCCAGCTCGGAGCTGCAGTTTCACATCTCCCCCTCTCATTGTCCCCAGCTCGGAGCTGCAGTTTCACATCTCCCCCTCTCCCATTGTCCCCAGCTCGGAGCTGCAGTTTCACATCTCCCCTCTCCCATTGTCCCCAGCTCGGAGCTGCAGTTTCACATCTCCCCCTCTCCCATTGTCCCCCAGCTCGGAGCTGCAGTTTCACATCTCCCCCTCTCATTGTCCCCAGCTCGGAGCTGCAGTTTCACATCTCCCCCTCTCCCATTGTCCCCAGCTCGGAGCTGCAGTTTCACATCTCCCCCTCTCCCATTGTCCCCAGCTCGGAGCTGCAGTTTCACATCTACCCTCTCCCATTGTCCCCCAGCTCGGAGCTGCAGTTTCACATCTCCCCCTCTCCCATTGTCCCCAGCTCGGAGCTGCAGTTTCACATCTCCCCCTCTCCCATTGTCCCCAGCTCGGAGCTGCAGTTTCACATCTCCCCTCTCCCATTGTCCCCAGCTCGGAGCTGTCGTTTCACATCTCCCCCTCTCATTGTCCCCAGCTCGGAGCTGTCGTTTCAGATCTCCTCCGCACCCCCCCCCCTACGTTGTCCCCAGCTCGGAGCTGCAGTTTCAGATCTCCCCCTCCCATTGTCCCCAGCTCGGAGCTGCAGTTTCACATCTCCCCCCCCACTGTCCCCAGCTCGGAGCTGCAGTTTCACATCTCCCCCTCTCCCATTGTCCCCAGCTCGGAGCTGCAGTTTCACATCTCCCCTCTCCCATTGTCCCCAGCTCGGAGCTGCAGTTTCACATCTCCCCCTCTCCCATTGTCCCCAGCTCGGAGCTGCAGTTTCACATCTCCCCTCTCCCATTGTCCCCAGCTCGGAGCTGCAGTTTCACATCTCCCCTCTCCCATTGTCCCCAGCTCGGAGCTGCAGTTTCACATCTCCCCCCCCCCCCCACCCCCCCCCCCCCACTGTCCCCAGCTCGGAGCTGCAGTTTCACATCTCCCCTCTCCCATTGTCCCCAGCTCGGAGCTGCAGTTTCACATCTCCCCCTCTCATTGTCCCCAGCTCGGAGCTGCAGTTTCACATCTCCCCCTCTCATTGTCCCCAGCTCGGAGCTGCAGTTTCACATCTCCCCCTCTCCCATTGTCCCCAGCTCGGAGCTGCAGTTTCAGATCTCCCCTCTCCCATTGTCCCCAGCTCGGAGCTGCAGTTTCAGATCTCCCCCTCTCATTGTCCCCAGCTCGGAGCTGCAGTTTCAGATCTCCCCCTCTCATTGTCCCCAGCTCGGAGCTGCAGTTTCACATCTCCCCCTCTCATTGTCCCCAGCTCGGAGCTGCAGTTTCACATCTCCCCCTCTCATTGTCCCCAGCTCGGAGCTGCAGTTTCAGATCTCCCCCTCTCATTGTCCCCAGCTCGGAGCTGCAGTTTCACATCTCCCCCTCTCATTGTCCCCAGCTCGGAGCTGCAGTTTCACATCTCCCCTCTCCATTGTCCCCAGCTCGGAGCTGCAGTTTCAGATCTCCCCCTCTCATTGTCCCCAGCTCGGAGCTGCAGTTTCAGATCTCCCCCTCTCATTGTCCCCAGCTCGGAGCTGCAGTTTCACATCTCCCCCTCTCATTGTCCCCAGCTCGGAGCTGCAGTTTCACATCTCCCCCTCTCATTGTCCCCAGCTCGGAGCTGCAGTTTCACATCTCCCCCTCTCCCATTGTCCGCAGCTCGGAGCTGCAGTTTCACATCTCCCCCTCTCCCATTGTCCCCAGCTCGGAGCTGCAGTTTCACATCTCCCCCTCTCCCATTGTCCCCAGCTCGGAGCTGCAGTTTCACATCTCCCCCTCTCCCATTGTCCCCAGCTCGGAGCTGCAGTTTCACATCTCCCCCTCTCATTGTCCCCAGCTCGGAGCTGCAGTTTCACATCTCCCCCTCTCATTGTCCCCAGCTCGGAGCTGCAGTTTCACATCTCCCCTCTCCCATTGTCCCCAGCTCGGAGCTGCAGTTTCACATCTCCCCCTCTCATTGTCCCCAGCTCGGAGCTGCAGTTTCACATCTCCCCCCCCCCCCCCCCCCCCCCCCCCCCCCCCCCCCCCCCCCCCCCCCCCCCCCCCCCCCCCCACTGTCCCCAGCTCAGAGCTGCAGTTTCACATCTCCCCCTCTCATTGTCCCCAGCTCGGAGCTGTCGTTTCAGATCTCTCCCCCCCCCCCCCCCCACCCCTCCACATTGTCCCCAGCTCGGAGCTGTCGTTTCAGATCTCTCCCCCCCCCCCCCACCCCCCCACATTGTCCCCAGCTCGGAGCTGCAGTTTCAGATCTCCTCCGCACCCCCCCCCTACATTGTCCCCAGCTCGGAGCTGCAGTTTCACATCTCCCCCCCTACATTGTCCCCAGCTCGGAGCTGCAGTTTCACATCTCCCCCTCTCATTGTCCCCAGCTCGGAGCTGCAGTTTCACATCTCCCCCTCTCCCATTGTCCCCAGCTCGGAGCTGCAGTTTCACATCTCCCCTCTCCCATTGTCCCCAGCTCGGAGCTGCAGTTTCACATCTCCCCCTCTCATTGTCCCCAGCTCGGAGCTGTAGTTTCAGATCTCCTCCGCACCCCCCCCCTACATTGTCCCCAGCTTGGAGCTGCAGTTTCAGATCCCACCTCCGCCCCCCCCCCCCCACCCCCACCCCCCGACATTGTCCCCAGCTCGGAGCTGCAGCTCCAGCCCCTCCCCCCCCCCCCCCCCCCCCCCCACCCCGCAATCTTTCCCCCCAAACGGTTCATTAACAGGGTAACCTTCCAGTTGCCTGATTGGCCGTTTGCTCAGATCCTATTTCAGGCTCCGATTGGCTAATCCGGGATTTCAATGGAGCCTCTGGAGGTGAAGGGAGATTCGGGGAAAATTAGGGGTAATTTATAGGAGGTACTGGGGTAATTTAAAGGAGTTACTGGGGTAATTTAAAGGAGTTACTGGGGTAACTTATAGGAGGTACTGGGGTAATTTAAAGGAGTTACTGGGGGTAATTTATAGGAGGTACTGGGGGTAATTTATAGGAGGTACTGGGGGTAATTTATAGCAGTTACTCGGGGTAATTTATAGGAGTTATTGGGGGTAATTTATAGGAGTTACTCGGGGTAACTTATAGGAGGTACTGGGGTAATTTAAAGGAGTTACTGGGGGTAATTTATAAGAGGTACTGGGAGTAATTTATAGGAGGTACAGGGTAATTTATAGGAGTTACTAGGGGTAATTTATATGAGTTATTGGGGGTAATTTATAGGAATTACTCGGGGTAACTTATAGGAGGTACTGGGGTAATTTAAAGGAGTTACTAGGGGTGATTTATAGGAGATACGGAGATAATTTAAAGGAGTTTTTGGAGGTAATTTGCTGCTCTATCTTTATCACATTATTTTGAGGCCTGTGGAATACCCCCAATAGAATGACCCTACCCCCAGTAGCATGATCATGCCCTCAGTAGCACGATCATGCCCCCAGTAGCATGATTATACTCCCAGTAGCATTTTCCTACTGTATCAGCTTCTCAACTCCTGCCCTCTCAAGGACATCCCCTATTCCAACTCCACAATGTTGGAACGTAATCCACTAATCATTCCCTGGTTATCTTCTTGCCCCTAACACACTTATAAAATGACTTTGGATTTTCCTTTATTTTACCCACCAGTGTTTTTTCATGCCCCCTCTTCGTTCCCCTAATTTCTTTTTTAAGTAACCCCCTGTACTTTCTATAGGGCTTTCACTGTTTTGAGCTCTTGGTATCTACCATAAGCTTCCCTTTTGTCCTTATCCAATCCTGTACATTCCTCGACATCTGGGGTTCTCTGGACTTGTTGGTCCCACCCTTCGCCTTTATAGGAACATGTTGACCCTGCACTCTCACTATATCCTTTTTAAACGATTCCCACTGCTCTGCTGAAGATATTCCTACAAGTAGCTGCTCCCAGTCCACTTTGGTCTGATCCTGTCTTATCATATTAAAATCGGCCTTCCCCCAATTCAGAACCTTTATTTCCGGTCCATCTTTGTCCTTTTCAATAACTACCTTAAATCTTACTGAGTTATGGTCACTATTACCGAAATGCTCCCCTACTGAAACTCTTCTGACATATACCAATGGTAGCTGGTAAAAGTGGGAGAAATTCCTGGTCAGCCATGTGCTGGAAAGAAATTGGAGTCTCTACCATCACTGTCCATAGCTCCAGACTACAACACATATGTAAGACTGGCACAGCAACTTGGATTCATTGAGGGGGCCGGTTGGCTCAATTGGTTGGACAGCCAGTGTGGATCAGATTGGTGCCAACAGCATCAGGTTCAATCTCTGTTCCAGCTGGGGTGAATTCAGGACCTGCCTCCTTGCCCTGCCTGTGGTGGCATTGTGGGTCAGACCTGGCTCCAGGTAGAGAACTCGAGAAGAAGAAGTGCTGATATCCCATTCTGGACAGACTGGGGTCTCAGCACTGGACTGATAATACTGGCAATGACTTTTTTAGCAGTAACTTAGAAAACAATGATATGTCCATGTTTAATAAACTTTTATGCAAACTATTTGGGGGAGAAAAATCACCTTTTAGGTAAAGCACCAAAGGGGAAATCATGCGCAGACTGGGTATTGATCCCTTTTATGAGTCATTTAATATTTAATATTGCTGTTATGTAAGATTTACTCACCACCTGACTCCCCAAAGCCTGTCTACCATCTACAAGGCACAAGTCAGGAGTCTGATGGAATACTCTCACTTGCCTGGATGAGCACAGCTCTCACAATGCCCAAGAAGCTTGACACCATCCAGGACAAAGCAGCCCACCAACACTACTATTTGAATTTGACATAATTTTGAAATATAGTTTCTCCAGGGATCATGAATGAGACAGGATGATAACTAATGGCGTGTGTAAAACAGTATGACGGGAAATGATTGAAGGTAGGAGCGAGAGTTAGGAAACAATAAACATAGCACCAACTGGGAACTGGAATAGCTCATCTTTGGTGTAGTTCAATGGAATATATCAATCCGGTCTTGATGTATATTCTAGTGAAAAGAAAGTGTAGATGAGAATAATAAATCGATAGCTTTCTCTTGGAGATGTTAATGTCCTTCCCTATGAAGTTTTTAAGATAATCTGGCTACTACCCGAGACATCGGCACCATGCAGGAGAAGATAAGCAGAGAACTTCAGATGATTAGCGTATTGATCTTTTGATAAGACTATCTGAAAGTCAACGATGGCTCCTCTCAGATGAAGCATGTGGCATATCAGGATGGGATACCATGTGTGAGTGTGCAGGTGTGATTTGTTAGATGAAATAACTAACACGTGGACGTGCTGGTGGATTTGCACTGAAGAACAGGGCCCAGGAGTACTCGGTTAATTGGCTTCATGTGATGAGATCAGCACGCAGAGATGATTCAGTCTTGTAGGTGATGATATAGGCTTTCCAGCAGAAGTAGTGTACATGGAGCCAGATCTCCAAACCGGGCCAGAGCTCCTTGCCTATGATGCTGCTGGTCAAATGGAAAACTGGCAGACTGAGACTTTGCAGCACAGCAAGGCAACATTACTGGTTCCACAAACCAGAGGCCTGTGTCACATGACTCCCACTTCTTCATACTGTCTTTGACAAAGGGTGTGTATCCCTTATCTGGAACTTCAAGATTGTTAAATGTTTCAATCATGAAGAATTGAAAGAAAGTTTGCAGGGTCCTTTGTCTTAGCTGACTCCAGTTGACCAACCTGGATTATGAAATGCAGATGACCTTTGTTTAGCTCTCTTTGAATTTGGTCTGTGTTGCTTACAGGGGGTCATCAGTGGCTCTTCAGAGATAATGATGTGAGTTTCCCTGAGATTGCCAGGTAGCCTCTTTTGTTTGTGGGTCACAGACAGGGCATAGATTCATCCATTTTAGGTCTTTATCCGTTTGAAGTTTTTAGAGAAAGCAATGACCATACCTCCATATGTTTTATAAGAAAAATATACAGGGTGAGGTCTTAGTCCCTCAGAGTTCTGAAGAAGAGTCATACAGCCTCGAAATGTTATCTCTGTTTCTCTCCCCACAGATGCTGTCAGACCTGCTGAGTTTTTCCAGCATTTTCTCTTTTTGTGTCGAAGAACACATCCTGTCCTGTGTAAGTGGTTATCACAGTGAAGAGAAACCCAGGGAAATGATGCAAGTAAACACCAATGATTTTTTTTCTGTGAATCAAGGGGAAAATTGTACCCATGGAGATGAACATGAATGCAAGGAATCTTCGCTATGTTTTTTTAATGTAATTTGTCAGTTAGTGTCAAAACTGAGTCTTTGAACTCTGCATTAGTGTTTCTCCCACAGAGCCAAATTCAAGGATCCTCATCTTCTGAAGTTTGCAATGCCTGTTCAGGTTCGGTATACTCACCATCATGAGACTGTGTGTGGGGATACCTTCAAATTCCGTGATGTGGCAAATGAAGTGACTGCAAAATTGATAGAACTCTCCAGAAAAGGACATTCTCCTTCAACTGCCCTGAATACCCACAAGCTGGGTTGGCAGTTAGATCATGGACCTCTGACTAGCTCTTTGCAGCTGCAGATCGAGTGCAGTGTCCAGATCTTCAATTTTGCCACAGGTTGTACATTTATACTTTTCATTGTGATTTCAGAGAGCCTTAGCTGTGTAACTGAGGCAACATTTCACGGCTTACCTAAATTGGCCAATTGTGTCTTGGACTGTTAACTTGGTTGAGTTACCCCACTATTGTGCAAGTTAATATTATGATCGTTAAGTAATTTAAAAAGTGTTTGTCACCTGCCAGTGCATTAGATTCCTCGCGCACTTATTTAAAATTAATGGGATAGATCCTAGTGCATCAGGACCCTGTGGAAGTCCTGATTCGCACACTGTGCGCTAATAGGCCATGATGCTTACATTTCCAATGGGCAGTTTTGCGTTCCCTGGGTCCCTATGAAAATGTGTCCGACACTGACCTCAATGTGGGAGAGTTGGGCCTGGCCTGTCACATGCTACTTACATGGACACTTAGCGAGAATAGCTCCATTGAAAAACCCTGGTGTAGGCTAGTGATAAACAGCGGAGCCCACCCACCACTCCCTCCCCCACGCACACCCTCACCCATCCCCTGAGTACACTCACCCCCAATAACCCCCCACCCCCAATACCCTCCCTCCACCAGTCTACTTGCCACCTCCCCAGATTCCCGACCCTGCACCTATCTCACTCCCACCACCACTAACCTCATTAAAACCCTTACGACCTTAAAAACTTACCCGAATACATAGCTGCTCTTGTGAAAAGGGGAGTGGGTGGGGGGGAGTCATGTCGTCGCCTCTCCTGCGCTCCGCATTTTTCTGCCTGGATGTCGCTGCAGTCAGAATCAGAAGACACGGTTGTGGCCATAAGGAAAGGTAAGTTTGTAATGATCTCCGCAGTCAGTGGCAATCGCAACAGCATCGGCTCCGACCAGAAGCTCGGGCCCCATGCGTTTCTGTTTGAAACATTAGGTGGAATTTTCCCTGAATTTCACCAAGTGCAGTGGCGGGAGTGAAAAAGGACTTTTTTCCCGCCAGCTGCAAGGGCGAATTTTTGCATCGTATCGTCCGCTTCCTGCCTCATTAATTATGCAGGCTCGGGAAACACGCCGTATCGCTACCCCTGAATCACCCGCCACCTCGGTACTCACTGTTTCCTCACTCCGGGTGCCATATCGAAACTGCAGCTGCGCACACACAGTTCTCAATGCCTGTACTCTGCACATTCACACAGTAAAAGGAAAATAGAGAAAAGGAGTTTTACAGTGTAAAGACCACAGGAAAATGAATATTAGTTCACGTGAGTTCCAGAGTCCAAAGTCAGAGACCAGAGGGTGATTCCCTTGTAGTGGGGTCCATTCCGATGTGTTTCTGTCTGGTTAAATGATGTGAAAATCCTTGAAACAAATGATGCTGCTGCGAGATGGGCTTTACTGTGTTTAAACCACTTGGCAAGTGTTGTTCAGAGACTTTTAGAATCAAGCAGGCTTTGTGGAGTTGAGACTGCTTATCCAGCCTGGCTGCTGGAGTTGTGTCTAGCTGATGTTAAAACAGCAGTCTGGCTGCAAAGACCAGAGATGTAATATTAAACTGTCCAAAAGGCTGGAGACTTGGGTCATGTGACATTCATTGTCCACAATGGCTTCAAAAGGGATGTTTGTCTAGCATCTGGTATTGGCTTTGGTTTCAGGACTGATAATGTCTCAGTCATTAGTTGCTGAAAGAGTTTCCATCTATGTTGAGGGTCTGGTGTTTGGGAAGTCATTGTCTCAGCAGACCCACTAACTCCGCTAGCAAGGTTGGCTTCTCAAATGCAAATGATATCCCCGTAGCTCCTTTTGAAATTAATCTGAACAGTCCCAGGTATGATGTGAGTCTGTTAGTAGCTCTCTAGGCATAATGAGATGAGACAGTCCAGAAACTGAGCACATCATTCTTTTTCCTTGAAACTCCTGGTGATAGCTCCCAGACAGCGTGTCAACCCTGTGATCAGGTGACTTGTAGCAGCCATCTTAATTTTCTTTGTTCAGCAGAAAAAGACCAGTTTTAAAAATAAATAGCAATAAGGATAAACTTTTCATCTTGCACTCATCGGGACAATTCGCAACGATATCAAATGTAAAGGGAACAACAATTTATGATGTATGAGAATAGAGTGCTGATTGGTTGGCAAGTGGACTCTGATGGGTAGAGGTGTTGCTACGCCATGTAGAATGCACAGTTGGTGGTGATGTAGCTGGGGGCCAGGGAGGCGGGGTCTGAAGAGCAGGACAGTGTCTCCTAGCAGGACAGTGTCTCCTAACATGACAGTGTCTCCTAGCAGGACAGTGTCTCCTAGCAGGCCATCCCACCTTCCCGAGGTGGGATCCCTCAATCAAGCAGTGAGTGCCTGACAACAAGAAAACCCCGGCCTCACTCGGTGGGGTTGCTTTTCAGGCCACACTGCGTTGAACGCCAGTGGAGCTGGGATGAGGCCCTTAAGTGGGTATTAATTGGTAGGGCTTAACAATGTTGGAAATGCAGGTTCCTTTAAGAGGAAACCAGGACAGATTGGGGTGAAGGGTGTTTGGGGTGGGGTTCAGAGGTGGGGCTGAGGTGGGGGGGGGGGGGGGGGGGGTAGTGTTTGCTTCTGAACAGGGAGAGGATCCAGAAGGGAAGAGTATTTTTATTGAGCTATAGTTTAACAATAAAACAGTTGTGATTCACAGAATGCCTTCTGCAGCCTGATTCAGTAAATGAATATCCATCTAATAGACGGGCCTGACAGTCTACAGACATATCAAACAATTACTTAATGCAAAGATAAAAGCAAAATGCATTTTCATTTCCACTAACTGAGATGACTAGCCATTAATATTTTATCTCGAGCGCTGCATTATTTGTTGACTGAGTTACCTTACCACCTGTTGTTGTAGTGGCAGGTTTTGTGTGTGTTTAGCTTGCAAATTCCTGGATGGTCACCTTATTTGGATGAAATAGCCAAAAACAAAAGAATAACTCGCTGTGGACAGGAATGAGCAATTTATTTCAGGTGTCAATAACATCAGTGATAACCCTTTGACATCTTCTTGATGTTTTGTATTTTGAAGAGACATTCAAAGACGACTACAAAAAAGTCACTTAAGTTCACAGGGGTCCGTTCTTTTCCATCTCTAGAATTAATCCCACAAAATGCGGGCTCCAAAAACGGGTCACCCGAAGTGTTTCAGCCTTCCATTCATCCACCAAGCGCGCACCAAGATAGTGTTCGTGCTACCAAACCCAGTGACCCGTGACAGCCTGCCTGTCCGCTGGAGGAGTAATTATATATGCTAATCTCACTCAGTCTGACTGGGTCCAGTTTCTCAATTAGTTCTGCAGAATCCATGCCAGGTTAGCTTTGGCTGAAACAATAACTTGCTGTCACATAGCCCATTTAATGTAGAAAACACATTCCATAGCACTTTGTAGATGTAGTCAAGCAAATTTGTTTTTATTCGTCCATGGGATGTGGGCTTCGCTGGTTAGGGCAGCATTTATTGCCCATCCCACATTGCCCTTGTTCACAGAGGGCATTTAAGAGTCCACCACATTGCTGCGGCTGTAGAGTCACATGGAGACCAGACCGGGTAAGGTCAGCAGATTTCCTTCCCTAAAGGGCATCAGTGAACCAGATGGGTTATTACGACAATTGGCAATGGTTTCATGGTCATCATTAGACTTTTGATTCCAAACTGGATTCAGATTTCACCATCTGCCATGGTGGGATTTGAACCGGGGTCCCCAGGGCATTACCCTGGCTCTCTGGATTAGCATTCCAGTGACAATGCCACTATGCCAGCACCACCTCACACCTGTGCCAACGGAGGGGGTATTAGAAATGGTGACCAAAAGCTCGGCCGAAGAGCTGCGGCTGGGATTTTCAGGCCCCATCGTGGGTGGAACCTGCCACGGGTGAGGCGGTGACCCGGCCAGAAATCCATTGACTTGCGGCGGGACCGGAAGATCGCAGCAGTGGGTGGGCGTGGAAGATCCCGCCATGGGTTTTAAGGAGGAAAGAAAGAACCTGCATTCCTATAGTGCTTTTCACAACCTCAGGACATCCCAAAGTGCTTTACCGCCAATGGGTCACTTTTGCATGGAATCACTGTTGTGACAGGAAATGCGGCAGCCAATTTGCGCACAGCAAGATCCCAAAAAACAGCAATGAAACAATGACTAGACCATTTGTTTCAATGAGGATGGATAAATATTTGCCAGGACACCAAGGAGAAGTCCCCTGGTATTCTTTGAGTGATAGCCATGGAATATTTTCAACCCACCTGAGAGGGAAGACAGAACCCCACTTCAATGTTGCCTCCAAAAGAAGGCATTCCTTTTCATTTACAATTGTATTTTATTGCAGACTATCCAGTAAGGACAGAAATAGGAACTTAAGTTTAAATAGTACATTTTACACCGTCCCGATGTCCCAAAGTGTTTGAGTTACTATTGACGTGCAGTTATTGTTGTGCAGATAAATGCTGAAGCCAGTTTGTAAGGTCCTACAGTCAGCAATGATGTGAATAGGGTGGGTAATTGGTATGTTTTGGCGCGGTTGGTTGACTGGGACACCTCTTTCCCTCCCCCCTTCTCATTGACCAGTCCAATGGGAGCTTTAGCATTCCCTTAGCTCACCTGAAGGATGGCTCTGACAACAATGCAGCTCCCCATTGGTGCTGCACAGAACAGGGATTCTTACTTGATCTACGGCTTGTGACATAAATGTAAGTTAGGCACTAATAACTCCAACAGGAAATTTAGGAGAAACATCTTTACTCAGAGTGTGGTGAGAATGTAGAGTGGCTGAGGTGAACATTATAGTTGCATATAAGATAAACACAAGGGAAAAAGGAATAGAAGGAAATGCAGATAGGGCAAGTTGAAGAGGGCTGAGTGGAAGCTAATGTGAAGCATAAACATTGGTATGAACCATTTGGGCTGAATGGTGTGTTACGGGGGCTGTAAACTCTATGTAAATGGCCACAAAGACAAACGGATCGGATGCACCTGCTCTCTTGATAGTTTCAGATGACTGACAAGAACACAGCTCGAGAAGAGTTCCTGAATGTTGTGGCAGCCTCACACGTAGTTGTAGAAGAGCACAGGAAGTTGCTGAGGGTCTTATAATAATGGTGTTTTAGATACTCTCTCGGCAAAAAAGCACGCCTGAAGCCTCTACTCTTTATTGTAATGTGTACTGCACGATGTAAATGATGGCTTGTATTTCAGGTCCGAAAGTTACAGATGGACAGATTTTTTAATCAGTCAGGGAATCAGGGGTAATGGGGTAAAGGCAGGAAATCGGAGTTGAGGATTATCAGATTAGCCAATGAACTCATTGAATGGTGGAGCAGACTCGACGGGCCGAATGGCCTACTTCTGCTCCTGCGTCTTATGGTCTTACGGACTACTTTCTGAACGAAACTGGATATCACACCCTGTATGCAGCAATTTTAAATGACCTTTGCATAAATCTCCTATCTCTGTTCGAGTCATTTTGTGGGGTGGAATTTAGCATTGGTGGATGTATATTTAGCAAGCATGTTTGTGATTCCTATCTTGTTTTACTGGAGATGCTAACATCTTCCTTCAAATGGCAAAGAAGAATTTCACATGAGCATATGAAGCACTTGTCCTCATTTTGGTACGAATTCACTTCAGTGTGGCCGTGTTGGTTTGTTCACAATCCGAATTAGAATGAAATTGGCTTCAGCAATAACAACTCACAATTGTACAGCACCTTTAACACCTCAAGGTGCTTCCCAGGAGCATTATCAAGCAAAACATGACACTGAGTCATATGAGTTATTAGGGTAGATAACCAAAAGTCTGGTCAAGAGGGGTAGGTTTAAAGGAGCATTGCAAAGGGGGAAAAGAGAGGCAGATGGTTTTAGGGAGGAAACTCCAGATCTTAGGTCTTATTCTGATGCTTTTGTTTTTAGAAGCCTTTCTGAACAGTGCAGGTCCCCATTGGAATCTATCTTTGGGAAAAATCTGTTTAAACAGATAAGCATAAATTTTAAAGGTGTAGATGCTCAGTCATTTTCTTTTTTTTTGAGGATGCTACTGTTGCTTTCAGCAGATAACCTAGTCTGACACCTCAGCATAGACCATGGGGAATGATGCAAGAGGTGCTATGCTTCAGATGAGACACATTTGGCTTTTAGTAAAAACTGTAAACAATTCCAGACCACTGCACTATGTGAAGAGGAGGGTTTGTGATCAACATTCCCTTCAACCAACACCACAACTAACAGGTCAATTGGTCATTCAACTGGTTTGCTTTTTTCAGGCCCCTGCAGTGTTCCCTTGGCTGCCACGTTATAGTGACTGCAATTTTTTAAAAAAATTCATCGTAAAGTGCTTTTTTTGTTGCCTTGAATGTGATTAAGTTATGAATACAAATGTTTTCTTTCTGATCTATCTAAATAAAATGCCCTCGGATACAATATCAGCATGAAATTGCCCAGAAATCCGCCACAGTTTTTTGTGACTGTCTTAAGTTATTTTTCAAATGAGCAATATTGTTGACGGTCTATCAACAACATCACCTGCCTGCAACTATAGCTTGTCCCTGGCATCCGATTGCACCTTAATGCATTCCACAGCCCCTCCAATCAGGTTTCCATCCCTGCCACAACACTAAACAGTGGCAGGATTTTTAGGTGGGCGTATGGGTGCAGGCCCGACCCAGTTGGACGCAAAATCGCACGAGATGAAGTCAAGCGAGCATCCCAACATCATCCCACACTCACGCGATCTGTCGGTCGGTGAGTGTTGGAAGCACGGCCACCGACAATTAAAAAGACAATTAAAATAGTTAAAGTCCCAATTGTCTCCGATTTACAGTTGGCAGGCGGGCAAATCTGCCAGGCGAACTTTGGCATTTTTGATGAAACCTCATCCTAGGGTGGGATGAGGTTTCCGTTATTAAATTTATAAAAAAATAAAAACGTATGGACGGAATTTTCATCATGTGTTTGTTCAGGTGACTGATTCTGATGCCTGGACATTTTTTTTTTCCAGATTTCAAAATCTTTGTTTAAGTGTTTTGAAGGCTTCAGCTCCCTGAGGCAAATCTCCGCCTTCAGGGAGCCTTCATTAGGCGCTCGTCCACGCTTACATCAGCACCGGCCCCCACCCCGGCAGCGCTGAGCATTTCATTGAACGCTTCGAGCTGATTGGCCGGCCGTTAATTGGCCAGCCAGCATGTAATCGTGGTCGAGGGCCAATCACGGGTGGTGGTCCATTGCCCGGACGCTCCTGGGCCCACCGATCGCACCCACATGCCCATTGTGTATCCCAATCATAAATGATATCCAATGTGACTGTGACCATGATAAACCATTCCTGATCAACCTTTCCGACCTGCTGTCAAGCTTTGACATGGTTGACCACGTCATCTTCCTCCGATCCCTCCTTATGATCCATGTGTTTGAGACTGTCCTCATCTGGTTCGATTCCTACCTATCCAGTCATAGCTAAAGGACTGACTGCAGTAGCTCCTCTTCCCACTCCTGCACCATTGCTTCTAGAGCCCCCAGAACCCCATCCATCTCCCTGATTTGGATCTGGAACTCCCTCCCTAAACCTTTCCATCTCTCCAAAAAGCTCTTGGTTACCTGTTCCTAATTTGCATCATGCAGTTTGGTGCCACATTTTGTCTGATGAGGCTGCTGTGAAGTGCTTTCTGATATTGTACAACATTAAGGAAGCTATGGAAATACAAGTTAACTTCAAAATAGCCCAGTACACTCGAGATGAATTTCTGCCAGTGCTTAAACCATTAGTGCTGAGGGTCTTTTGGACACCAGTTTATTTGTCAGTCCTTTCTCTTTTAGTTTGTTTGTTTCATCAGTTTTCCCAGATGAGTTCTTGCCTCCTGTCCCACATTTATATCGTTAATTATTGCTGTGCCCCTCAGTTCATCCCATCTAAAGCATGCAGTCAGTGTAAGTGAATAACTTCAGTTAAAACAGAGGTGGATGTGCTATAGAATTCACCGACTAAATAGACTGTTCTTTGGAGTAGCTCCCTGTGGAATCAGTTCGATGCTCCTCACTCAGTAAGCTTTTCTTATAATCTCAACTATAAAATACCTACTGCACTTCTGGACTACTTTCGAATCTATTTGAAACAGGTGTTGCACATTTATAAAATATTTTGAGCTATGCAATTTGTAAAGGGTAAAGTTACATAAGTAAAAGGAGTGACAGAATAGTTTAACAATACCTCTGTTTGTTTGCTTATTTGTATCTTATGCTTAGATTTGCAGTCAAAAGGAAATTTTAACATAGTTACACTATTTCAAAGAGGAGGAGTGGAGTTACCCCACGGCGCTCTGGTCAACATCTATCCCTCAGGCAAGGTCACAAAAACAGATTATCTGGTCATGATCACATTGCTGTTTGTGAGACATTGCTGTGGGCAAATTGGCTGCCATGATAATTACATTACAATAGTTACTACATTTCAAAACTGTGGCTGTAAAACACTTCGAGATGTTCAGTGATCGTGAGAAGCGCTATTAATGAAAGTTTTTCTATGTAACACAAATTCATTCTATCATTCACCTATATCTATTACTAATAGCCCATACTTTGTATTATTCTAGATTTTAATAGAATTTGATTTGAGTTGATTTGTATAAGTTAAATGCATGAGGATACAGTGTTATTATACAATCCTTCCTGCAGAAGCCTCAGTTTATTTTCAAAATGCACCGCAAAAGCATTTTGGTTTAATTGTTTCTGACTCAACGTTTCTCAAGTTTTCAGATGGATGGTGAGAGTTCCACTACAGATGCTTCCCAGTTAGGACAATCGCGGGTGATTACATTAGTGGAAGTCGCTGTGTTTTACAGTCTCACGAAGGTAAGACATAGTGTTCTGCGATTGAGTAAAAGAGTATTGAAAATACTCTTATGGGTTTTTCTCCCCAGAAAGGCTCCCTGTTGGAAATGGGCTCTGTTCCATTTTCATCACTGTACGGCTGCTAGTGTTGGTGTGGGTATGTGGATGAGTTGGATGCACCGGCATTACATTCAGTCACTTCAAGAGGTCTTTTCTGTTTTTGTACCCCTTAAATACCCACAAGCAGACTCTGAACACATCAGAAACGGCTGCTGGTGATGCACACTGCAAAGTGATACCATTTTCTTTTAGCGATGCAGCTATGCTGTGTGTTCAAGCAACCTCCAATGCAGGTAAGCTGTCACTGTGCATGCTGACTACCTCTATGTTTAAGATCAGAGCTCATGTTTCAATCGTTCTTTGCGTGACCTAAGGACATCTCAAAAAAGCACCTTACAGCCAATGAAGTAATTTTTGAAGTGTAGAAACTGTTATAATGTAGGAAATGCAGCAGCCAATTTGTGTAGAACAATGTAAGAAATAGGTACCTTTAAGAAATGGGCCTGAATCTTGTGCTCATCGGGTGTGTGTGATTGGCAGGCCCGGAAGCAGATACAAAATGCGCTTCCGGCTGCGATCGGCCCCTGAACGCGATTTCACGCTGGCTGGCTGTTATGGACTTGATTTTCCAGACAGGTTTCTCATAAGAAACAGTGAGCTTTATTTACAGGGCTTCAGCAACAGTGACAGGCAACTTCTGTAGTTGCTGGCACTGGCACTGGAGAGAGTGTTTCACCATTTTTTCTATATCACTGTCTATATCTGGCCACCAGATATTGCTCCTTGCAAGTATTTTCATTTTGGAAATTCCAGAATGCAACTATGAAACTCAGTTAAGAGAGGCTCCCTTCCTTGTGCAGGAATGACAGCTCGTGCACCCCATAATAGGATACCATCTTGACTACACAATTCATTCCTTCGGGTGAATGGCTTCAATTCTTCAGGCACTGGTTCCTGGGACCATCCTTTTAATACTTGGTCTCATACTCTAGACAAGACTGGATCACGGTTTGTCCATTTCCTATTTGTCTTGCACAGACTGGTGAAGAATCCAGGAAATTCATCGCTAATATGATCTCTTGGCCAGCTGGGGCATGTTCAATGCCCTCCTGCAACGGAAGGCGACTTAGGGCATCTGCATTGGCTATATGCATCCCTGGTCTGTGCATCAAAGTATATTCATATGCTGATAAAATCAAAGCCCATCTTTGAATTCTTGCGGAAGGGATTGCTTTTTCTTCACTAAATATACCCAAAATCGGTTTCGGATCAGATCCTAGAGTGTCGGCCTGTATGTATTGATGGAATTTTTAAACTCCAAAAGTAATCAATAATCCTTCTTTCTCAATTTGTGAATAACCCTTCTTGGCCGTAGAGAGGGTTCTGGACACAAGGCCTCTCAGCCTTTCTAAACCATCGTCCATCTTGTGAGATAGTACCACTCCCATGCCATAGGAGGATGCACTGCAAGTTAGCACCAGTTCTTTTGTTAGGTTGTAGTATACTAACAATTCAAAGAGTACAAAAGCCGTTGAACTTTCTTGAAGGCTTCTCCTTGAGGTGACTTCCAAGACCAGCATTGGTTTTTCTTTAATAATGAGTGTAGAAGGGCTAGGACCATTGACAAGTTGGGTAGGAATCGACCATAATAATTTACCATACCCAAGAATGACTTGAGCTCTCAGAGATTTGTAGGCGGGTGTGTCTCCTTATTGGTTTGACTTTTTCTCCTACTGGGCGTAATCCTTGGGCATCCATCCGGTGGCCCAAGTAAATGACTGGACTTGCCTGAAAGATACACTTTTCCTTTTTTAAGCGCACCCCTGCTCCCAAAAATCATTTTAAGACTTTCTTCTAGTTAGCCAAGTGTTCCGCTTCTGTTAACCCAGCTATTAAGACATCGTCCAGGTGGACCACAACTTGAGGTAGTCCTTGCAGCAAGCTCTCCATCATCCTCTGGAAAATTGTGCAGGCCGAAGACACACCGAAAGGCAGGCGTGTGTATTGATACAGCCCTTTGTGTGTGTATATGGTCACAAATCCTCTGGATGTAATTTCCAGTTCCAACTGCTGATATGTGTGACTCATTTCTAATTTAGTGTAAGTTCTCCCTTATGCTAATTTGGCATACAGATCCTCAACCCTGGGGATACGGCACTTGTTCAGCTTGGCAGCTTGGTTTACTGTTAACTTATAATCCCCACAGATACGGATTGCCTGATCCGGTTTCAAGAAATGGAGTACGGTTGCTGCCCATTATGAAAATTGAACCGATTGAATAATATCTAACTTCTCTAAATGGTTTAATTCAGTGTCACCCTTCTCTCTCAGGGCATAAGGCACAAGCCTGGCTTTAAAAAAAATGAGGAGTTGCTTTAGAGTCAACATAGATGTTAGCCTGCAGGTCCTTGATTTTCCCAGTTCCTCTCAAAAGACCTTATCATGTTGCTTTAGCAGCTCTGGCAGACCTCCAGCTCTCAGCTGGAAAATTTCAGACCAATTTAGTTTAATTTCTAGAAGATTTTGTCTTTCACCTTCCACTACAATCACAGGAAGCTGTGGTGTCCGGTGCTTGGAATAAACAGGTACAGTGGTAATATCTTTCACTTCTATGGCTTCACCAGCATACATTTTCAATTTGACTGAAGTCTGCTCCATACTCAACTGTTGAGTACCCTTGTTTAAATATTTGAATGTATGCTCCCCTACTACAGCGGTTGATGCGCCAGTATCCACTTTAAATAAAAAATACTGATCCTGATTGGAAAAGGGTAAGATCCTGATCTCGGCTGCAGCAGACTCTGTGGTACTTTCCAGGGTCGTGCCTGTGGAATAATCGCTGAGGTGAGGTAGGTGCTGGTGAGATGTCAGCATTTGAACAGCCACTATTTTTAGGAGAGGAAGGAGAGGGAAAGAAATTCGTTCTCTGTGTTTTATGCTTTGGAGTCACATCAACTACTGACCCAAGAAAGATCAGATTCTTTTCTAAACGATGAGAAGTTAGGAATTGTGGAGGAGCAGAGCAATTTTGTAGGTGCATGAAATCACTAAACGCTAGTGGACAGATACAAAGAATAATTAAGAGGCTAATGGAACATTAGCTTTATCTCAAGGGACTGGAATATATGGCGATAGAAATTATGTTACCGATGTATAAAGCTCTGATTAGACCACATCTCCAGTAGTGTTCACTTCTGGGCATTGCACGTCAGGAAAGATATGTTGACCTTGGAGGAGCTGCAGAGCAGATTGACCAGAATGATACTTGGGTTAAACAGGCTAAATTATGAACACAACCTATATAGACCAGGCTCGTAGTCCCTCAGATGTAGCAGATTATGGGGTGATCTAACTGAAGTGTTTAAAATGATTAAAGAAGTTGATAGGTTAGATAGATAGAAATTATTACCTCTGGTGTGGGGGAGTCCAAAACAAGGGGGTAGAGTCTTCAAATTAGAGCCAGGTCATTCAGGGAAGATGTCAGAAAGCACTTCTTCACACAAAAGGTAGTGAAAATCTGGAACTTTGTTTCTCCCACTCCCAGAAAAAGATATTGAGGCTGGAGTTTAATTGAAAATGTGATTTTTGTTAAGTAAGAGTATTAAGGGATATGGTGTTGAGACAGGTTAATGGAACTGAGGTACAGATGAGTCGTGGTCTTAATTGAAGGGTGGAATTGCCTGAGGGGCTGAACGGCCTACTCTTAAGTAAACCCCGAGGGTGGTGATCGGGAATGAGAAAATCCTCAATACAAGGGTCAAAATTCTGGGCCAGTTGGAAGTAAGATGCAATGAAGTTTCACATGTGAGTACCTTCACCCAAACCTTAATGAGTATTTTCCTACCCAGTTATAATTAGTTACCTGCATCACTTGGGCCTGATTTATCTGAGCAGGTGCTGCTGCTGGGAAATCTCACCCCTTGGCTGCATATATCAGAATCATGCCGTGTGTCTATGCTTCACCAATAGGCTGGGCTGTGTTGACACTTGGATAATTCACCCTTTTGTATACAATGAGATTAATGTCATTGGGAGATGTTAACTATTGGCAAATAAAATGCAGTTAAATCCTACCGGTTAAAACTAAATTTTTGCCCTAATTCCTGAATCTTTATAATGTATCACAGTTACAAAATACTTTTGTTTTGTACAAGAGTTGTTCAGTTTTGCATGGATACATGCAGGAAGCTGACGTCATTGGCCGCTGTGTGTCTGATTTATTACTGTCAGAACTTACCGGGTAATATCTTATTTTCATATTGATTCACGTTGATCCTTTTGTAATTCAAATAAGTAATTTCACTAGACGTACCCTTTTAACAAAACAGGTGTATAGTAAATTGTTTTTGAGACTATGAAAGCTCATGTTTCTGTCCCATTCACTAACAATTTACAAGTTGGAGGTCACTCTGTAATTACTTTGTTCAGCACAAGTTCAAGTGAATCTTTGGACTTAAAGAGTGGTGTTTTCCCCTTCCAAATAGAAGTGGCCATCAAATGGTGATTTACAGCACTGCATTTGCAGATTTATTCAGAAATCAATACACCTACACTATCAATTTGTACTGGAGTGAGTGACCAGTGTACTAACTGGACTTAACAAGTTACACTTATGAAGTAAGTGTTATAAATGTTTGAGCACTTTTATATGGAATGTCTTCAAATTTTTTCCTCCAATTTGACTCCACGATTATCTGCAATTAATGTTTCAAAGGTCTGTTATGACTCCTGCAAAACAGCTAATGGGACCTGGCACTATACAAGGTAGGACTGGCAAGTACATTTAAAATCTTGTCAGTTCTTGGTTTCAAAAAAAAAAAAGGTGCCTGCATTCTCACCTCTTGTTAACCTTGTCTGTCAAGGTTCTCTCTAGATGAAGGATCCACTCACGTGGTTAAACCACAGCCTGGACAACCCAAAGTGGAATTTTACAGCTCCATTGCGGCAAGGGTGGCGCTATAAAATGCAGCCAGCCATTCAGATGTCCGTTGACTTCGGAGGGACCGAAAAATCCTGGTGTAACATTCCACCCTCAGTATTATTGCAGCAGTGCCTGCAGTTTTTGAGGAGAAAGATAGTGACATTCTGATGGTACTTGTGCCTTATGCAAATGACACCAAAAAGGAAGCTATCGACCAGCCTCTCCCCCTCCCCCCACTCACCACCTTGTACCGTTCTTGTGGTGCTTCCCAATGCATCGCAGATTTGCTTCCCTCAAAAAACAGAACCAGCTGCTGTGTGTGCCCTTTGGCTCACTGCTGGTGGTGGTTTGATTATAGCAGTTGTCGCCTGGATATACTCAAGGTTACAAGGAACAGTACAAGAATCCATAAGTTACTGTGGGGTAGACGAATTTTATACAATATCACCAAAAGAGGCAGTAATACAATTACATGGTGTGAATTCGATGCATTCTATTAGCAAAGTGAAACCAAAAACAGCCACCACCCTTAGTATTGACTCTCATCATGCTTGCATAGAGTAATACAGCAGAAGGAAGCAATTCAGCCCATCATGCTTGCATAGAGTAATACAGCAGAAGGAAGCAATTCAGCCCATCATGCTTGCATAGAGTAATACAGCAGAAGGAAGCAAATCAGCCCATCATGCTTGCATAGAGTAATACAGCAGAAGGAAGCAATTCAGCCCATCATGACTTTGAAAGAGCTATCCAATTATAATCAGACTAATGGCCCTTACATTGGCTTGATTACAAAGCATTGCTTATAACTTATTAAGCCGCTATTTTGGGCATTCGAGATTCTTTTTTTAATCACTCACAGGGCGTGGGCTTCGCTGGCTAGGCCAGCATTTATTGACCATCCCTAGTTGTCCTTGAGGTGGTGGTGGGCTGCTTTCTTAAGCCACTGCAGTCCATGTGGTGTAGGTACACCCACAATGCTATTAGGAAGGGAGTTCCAGGATTTTAAGCCAGTGACAGTGAAGGAACAGCGATATATTTCCAAGTCAGGATGGTGTGTGACTTTTGAGGGGAACTTCAAGGGGGTGGTGTTCACATCTATTTGCTGCCCTTGTCCTTCTAGATAGTAGTGGTCATGGGTTTGGAAGATGCTAAGGAGCCTTGGTGTGTTCCTGTAGTGCATCTTGTAGATGGTGCAACCTGCTGCTAATGTGCGTTGGTGGTGGAGGGAGTGAATGTTTGTGGATGTGGTGCCAATCAAGCCAGCTGCTTTGTCCTGGCTTGTGTCAAGCTTCTTCAATGTTGTGGGAGCTGCATTCATCCAGACAAGTGGGGAGTATTCTATCAAACTCCTGACTTGTGCCTTATAGATGGTGGGCACACTTTGGGGAGTCAGGAGGTGAGTTACTCGCCACAGGATTCCCAGCCTCTGACCTACTCTTGTAGCCACAGTATTTATATGGCTAGCCCAATTCAGTTTCAGGTCAAAGGTAACTGCCAGGATGCTGATAGTGGGGGATTCAGTGATTATAATGCCATTGAACATCAAGGGGCAATGGTTAGACTCTCTCTTGTTGGAGATGGTCATGCCCCACAAGAGTCAGGCAATGAATGTTACTAGACACTTGTCAGACCAGGCCTGGAAGTTGTCCAGGTCTTGCTGCATTTGGACACAGACTGCTGCAGTGTCTGAGGAGTTGCGAATGGTGAACATTGTGCAATCATCAGCGAACATTCCAACTTCTGACCTTATGATGGAACAAAGGTCATTGATGAAGCTGCTAAAGATGGTTGGGCCGAGGACACTTACCCTGTGCGTTATTAATTAAAGGCTCTGCTGATCCCAGGCAAAATTGGGTCTTCAAACATTTTCAATCAGCTGTTTATATCTTAATAACGTGTGATTATCTTAGTGGTGAAATTCAGGGTGTAACTGCTTAAAACTAGAACCAGTTGCTAAGTGCAATTTCCTGTTTGGTTACTTCACATTTTGGTTTTACTGCATGCAGTGAGAAAAATCAGTCACAGTGGGACTGTAAATTTTAAAAAGGCAGCCATTCAACTGAGAAAAATATCTTCAGAGGTGATTTCAATACAGATAGGAAGAAAAAACTTGTATTTATGTCATGCCTTTTCACAGCCTCAGGACATTCCAAAGCGCTTTACAGCTAATGAGGTACTTTTTAGAAAAAAGATCGTACGTGGAATACAAGCATCACTGGCAAGGGCAGTATTTATTCCCCATCTCTAATCGCCCTTGATAAAGTGCTGGTCAGTAACCTTCAAGAACCACTGCAGTCTGTATGGGGTAAATATACCCACAGTGCTGCTAGGACTTTGACTCGGTGACAATGAAGGGATGGCGAGATAGTTCCAAGACAGGATGGTGAGTGCCTTGGTGGGGAACTTGGAAATGGTGTTCTTCTAAGTGGTAGAGGTCACAGTTTTGAAAGTTGCTGTTGGTGAAGCCTTGTCAAGTTGCTGCAGTGCATCTTGTAGATTGTATATACTGCAACTACGGTGCGTCAATAGTAGACAGAATGAATGTTTAAGGTGGTGGATGTGGTGTTTTGTCCTGGATGATGCTGAGCTTCATGAATGTTGCTTGAATTGCACTCATCCAGGCCAGTGGAGAGTTTTCAATCACATTCTGGGCTTATGTCTTGTGGAAACGCTTTGGAGAAATCAGATGATGAGCTACTCACTGCAGAATATCCAGCTTCTGACTTGCTCTTGCAGTCACTCCATTTACACGGCTGATCCAGTTAAGTTTCAGAGCCATGGAAACCTGCAGGCTGTTGCTGTGGGGTTTCAGCGATGGTAATGTCACTGTTGTTGTCAAGGGGAAATGGTTAAGCCTCTCTTGGATATGGTCATTGCCTGGCATTTTTGTGGCATGAATGCTACTTGCCACTTACCAGCCCAAGCTTGAATGCCATCAGATCTTGCTGCACGCAGACACAGACTACTTCATATTGGAGGAGCTGTGAATGGAACTGAACATTATGCAACCATTAGAAAATATCCTCACTTCTGATCATATGTTGGAGGGAAAGGCCTTGATGAAGCAGCAAAGATAACTGGGCATAGGACACAATCCAGCACCTGGATTGACCTCCAGCCACCGCAACCATCTTTTTTTAATGCTTGGTATGGCTTCAGCCAGTGGAGTTTTCCTCTTAATAACTATTTGCAATCTTATTATGGCTCGTTGATGCCACACGCAGTCAAATGCTGCCTTGATTATCAAAGGCAGTCACACTTGCCTCACCTGCAGAATTCAGCATTTTTGTCCATATTTGGATCAAGGTTGTATTAAGGTCTGGAGCAGAGTGGTCCTGGCAGAAGCCAAACAGAGCATCAGTGAGATTATTGGTAAGTGGGTACCATTTGATAAAACTATTGGTCACACCTTCCATCACTTTGCGAATGATTGAATGTAGACTGATGGGGCTGTAATTGGTTGGATTGGATTTGTCCTGGTTCTTGTGGCTGTTGGAAATGGGATAATAATTAGTATACAACAAGGTCCCATGAATAGCAATGTGATAATAACCAGGTAATCTGTGGGTTTTTTGGTGTTGGTTGAGAGATAGATATTCACCAGGGCAGTTACATAGGAAACTTCATATTCCAAATAAACTTGAGGCCTCAAACCAACATAGCAAAGACAATTACTTGATTTCAAAAGCCACCAATCACATATATACTTAATATTCTTTAAAAGTTTAAAACATTTTTTTCAAAAGGAAACAAACCTGCTTGGCTTCCTCTGAGAGCATGTTTGTGTTAAAGGTTGATGCGCCGTGTATTTGACACATGTCCAAGAAACTGAAGACAAGAGGACCATTGGATACTATGAACACAGGCATAATATAAATCCTTTATTTCTGTGTAATTTAACTGACAGAAGAGAAAGTGGTAAGTAGGATAAAAACTTACTGGCAATTATTTTATTACTGTCAAGAATGTACAAAGGTAATACTTTTTCCTACAAAGCACAAACAAGCAGTAAAATACGACCAATCGAGAAGAAATAAATCTATATTATATTTTTTCCAGTGAAACAAAGCCCTGAAAACTGTTTCGCTTGACATGAGTCTGTGACGTTGCTCGTTTAAAGATGGGCTGCTTCGCAGCTCGATTTATACAAGTTTAAACCCGAGCACCACGTTGTGGCATATAACCATTTCTCGGCTGCACCAGAGAATGCAGGTTTTCCAAATGTTTTGTAAAAAAGGTACCAACTGAAGAACAAGTGCTTTGTGAGCTTTGTAACTAAAGGGCCAAAGACAAATTCACACTAAACTAGAGCCATTCCTTATATTTAAAAAATCCTTTACAAAGTCAATTTTGATCAACAGCTACAAGGAACTTAGACCATGTCCAACTGTCAAAGTATGATTTATAATGATTTCAAAGTGAATGTTTAATTTCTTCTTTCACATATTGCATAACTGTATCTCAATAAGTGAAATTAAACCTTGCAATCTGATGGTGATGCCATCAAACTCAAGAGTAAATTTTACTCATAGCTGCGATTTAGGTCACAAAATGGCTAGGAAAGCCATGAAATGATTTTATGTAAATATTTGTCATGTTTTTATTTACACAGTCATGTTTTATTAACACTATTTTAAAAAAAGCCAACCATCACCTCACACATTATACTTGCCTTCACATTTACCATAAACACTAACGCAGCAATTAATCTATATTTTATAATATTAAATGGTGTTATTGAAAGTGTGGAAGACCTTTTCTGAAATTTTGGCAATTCACATGAAGTTCCTAGAGAGTTGCATACTGTTTACAAGACTATCCCAGTCTATGATTTGCCTCACACTGACCTATGCTTCGCTTCACTTCACTAGTTTCTGGGTCTCAGGAATGCTTTGAGCAAGCATCCCAGAATGGGTCTAATCTGTAAAAGAGTGTACCAACAGAATTCCCATAAAAAGGACAACCCTTTAATGTATAATTTTTAGTCAGCATAGCTTAACATTAGGTTTTCAAAACAACAATTTATCTGGTTAAATCGTTTTGTTTGATACATCAAGAGCTGAACATTCAAGGCAATTTTATGTATAGAATTAGGGTCTAAATCTGTCCAACTGGTCTAAGATGGTTTTTGTCTTCCTAACAAGGATCCTCCCACCCCCTTCATCTAACCCAACCACCGTAATCCTTCCATTCCTTTCTCCCTCATGTGTTTATCGAACTTCCCCTTGAGAGCATCCAACTTTACCTAAAATATAAATGCATTTTAAATCATAAAAATGCATTTAAACCATTAAGGTAAAAATGAAACAAGCAACATTTTTCCCTTCGATCCCTATGCAAAGGCTGATTGGCTATCACAGAGCAAAATCGGGTCATAAAATAACCTGATTAGCATCAACTGAATAAGTAATCACAGAATTGAATCTTGAAAAACAAGTGAGCTTCTTTCTGCTGAACGGTGCACTTTGGGACTATTTCTAGCTGTTAGAAATGCTGACATTTGACAAGACACAAACTTTTCTGTTTGTTATGAATCCTCCAGGAGAATGCTCTACTTTGCAGTTGGGAGATTTTTAAAACAATATTTCAGCTCATGAACTGTGACATTGAAAAAAATAATAACGTAGCTCAAGTGCTATAAGTAGATTTAAGTAAATACTTAATGTGTATGCTTAAGAAAATGAATTTAAGGTCTTTTGATCTCAAATCACCCTTTTCTTTATTGTTTCTATTCCAATATAAACTAGGATTTCACATTTTTGAACCATATCCTACACTTTGACAGCTTTCTTTTGATCCCCCTCTACCTCACAGACCCTATTTTTAAGTGTGGCTTCTTCCCTAAGCCCATCCCATGTCTTCAGAGCATCACTGTTTCAAAAACTGACCTCCAAAACATCCAAACATGGAAGCCTATCCTGAACTTGAACTGGTCACTGAGGCAGCCCTGATTCTTCAGCCCTTCTAGACTGGGGCTGCCAGGACTCACGGAGTTAGCTTGCCAACAGCATTGCATGGGTTAATCAATCACATAGCGCCATTCTTAAAATGAGCACCTTACTGGCATTTGAAACCCCAAGTACATTGGTTCCTCAAAATAAATAGGAGCAAGGCACAGAAGGTGCACAGAAAGGCTTAAATTTTCCCTTTCTCTTAGGCAGCGTCCTGCAGTTTATTGTACATTATCCAGTGTACAACATAAACCTGGCTGTTTTATCTAAAAATACTGTTGCCTACTAAGATTCCACAAAAGCCCTATTGTTAAGAGGGCGCACCATACAAAAATTATGTATTTTTTTAAACTAGAGTTAAAATGGAAGCTGTTTGTCCTCACTGGAATTCACAGTGGAAGTCCATAGATGTGGTGAGTGATCAATATTTTTGTCTGAAATGAAGAAAATCAATAGCACTTAAGGAGGCTATTTAACTCATCGCACCTGTGCTGATAAAAAAAAACACAATCCAACCTAATCCCACATTCCAGCTCTTGGTCCTGAGCCCTGTAGATTATAGCAACTCAGTGCATATCTAAGTATTTTTAAAAATTCAATGAATGTTCCCTCCTATATCACCTTTCAGGCAGCGAGTTCCAGATCCCTATCACCCTTTGGGTGAAAATATTTCTCGATTCCCCCTCTAATCCTTCTATCAAGTATTTTAAATCTATGCCTGTTATTGACCTTGGTTAGCAACCACTGAAGTAAAAAGTTGCTTTGGTGGCTGGCACAGTTTATTCAAAATGTTAATATAAACAAATTGTCAGAGTGGAATACAGAATCCTAATCTAAGCCATTAGATATGATAGGGATAAAATTCAAATCTAGGGGAAAACACAAATTGAAACAGCACAACCCACAAGGTACACATTTCATTAAGATGAAAACTCTTTCAAACTTTCGGTTTGCTTGCTGATTTGAAAAGAGGTGGCTACAATCTAGGTTGCTGAGCTTTGGGTCCAGCAAGTCCACCTGAGTACCACGGGTGAATTGGAATTTGCATCATCCACATAGTAAACCTTCAAGATGAAGGTATTGTAAGAGAGGAACCTGACCGCTTCATTTCAAAGACCTGTTGCCTATTAGACTCCAGGAAAGCCCCATTGTTAAGAAAGTGCATTAACTTCTTGGAGGTGATTCTGGTTTTGCTTTATTTTAAAATATAACATCTTTATATTTTATAAAGGCTTCATTATTTTACTGTATCTTTCTGATCCCATGTCCATGTGTTATCAAGCTGACCAAGTGGTTTATCTAGTAATGCATTAATTTGATGGCTACTTTTGGCTTTCAGAAACAACGGGAGAATGTGCTAGGCATCCCACAGATTGTCTAGTGAACATTGTGAATCAGGAGTTAATCCACAGCAAATTTAAGTTCACGGGAAACACAATCTTCTTATGGAAACTTGCCATTTAGCCACAAATACAGACAAACAAGTTGGGATAAAGCCGTAATATTAAACTTTGCAAATCTCCCCCAGCTACAGAGCTGGTGAGAAAAATGAAAGGTCATTGAAGCACCATTGTTTTAACTGTTCATGGAACCTTACAGCACAAAAGTAAACCATTCAGCACTCTTTGAAAGAGTTGTCCAATTGATTCCACTTGCCTGTTCTTTCCCCACATCCCTGAATTTAAACGTTTGTGCAAAGTCATGTACATAGTAAGATATGATTATCTGCAGGGATTTATATGCAGGGCCAATGAGCTGGACGGAAAGTATCCTAACACAGTCTGTGCAACACAATCATCAGTGACAATGAGCAACTATTATAACAGATCAAGAAAAGTACTGAGAACACTAAGTAAACATTTTACAAACCAAGCTATTAAAAGAAGCTTGAGTGTTGAAGACATGTCTGCAAAGCTTCCATTATCAATATTTCATCCACACCTGCATATTAATTGATTCTTTACAGTACAGCAATGAAACTAATATCCAATGTTCTCAGCATCTTTTCAGTGGCATCCTTTCTATTGCCTTCACATCTTTCCTAAAGTGTGGTGCCCAGAATTGGGCACACTACTTCTGTTGAGGCCAAACCAGTGTTTCATATAAGTTCACCATTACCTTCCCCCTTTTGCACTCTATGCCTCTATGTTTCCCATATGCTTTACTAACTACTTTCTCAACCTGCCCTGTCACCTTCAACAATTTGTGCACATATACTCCCTTTGCTCCTACATCCCCTTTAGAATTGTATCCTTTATTTTATATTATCTTTCCTCGTTCCTCCTCCCAAAATGTATCACTTCACACTTCCCTGCATTAAATTTGATCTGCCACTTGTCTACCCATTCCACCTGCCTATGTCCTCTTAAAGTCTATTGCTATCCTGCTCATAAGTTCATAATACTTCCAAGTTTTCTGTTATCTCCAAATTTTGAAAAATTGTGCTCTGCACACCCAAGTCTAGGTGATTGCAATAGATCAAGTAGTCCTAAAGCCGATTCTTGGGGAACCTCATTAAAAATCTTTTCCATTCCTTAAAACAACCATCACCATTACTGTTTCCTGTCACTGCCAATTTCATATCCATGCTGCCACTGTGCTTTTTATTCCATAAGCCTTAATATTGCAGAGAAGTCTGTTCGGTGGCACTTTAACAAATGCCTTTTGGAAGTTCATGTTTGCCCATAAACGGTATTATCCTTATCAACTATCTGTTACCTCATCAAAAAAACTCAATCAAGTTAGTTAAACACAATTTGCCCTTGACAAATTTGTGCTGGCTTTCCTTAATTAATCCACATTTGTCCAAGTGACCGTTACTTTTGTCCCGGATTATTGTTACTAAAAGCTTTCCAACCATCGAGGTTTAGTTAAAAGCAAAATACTGCGGATGCTGGAAATCTGAAACAAAAACAGAAAATGCTGGAAAAACTCAGCTGGTCTGACAGTATCTGTGGAGAGAGAAACAGAGTTAATGTTTCGAGTCCGTATGACCAAGGGTTGTATGGACTCGAAACGTCAACTCTGTTTCTCTCTCCACAGATGCTGTCAGACCGGCTGAGTTTTTTCGGCATTTCCTGAATGAAGTTTAGCTGACTGACTTGCAGTTTCTGGGCTTCTCCTTACACCCTTTTTTTGAATAAGGGTGTAACAATTGCAATTCTCCAGTCCTCTGGCACCATCCCTGTATCAAAGGAGGACTGGAAGATTAGTTTATTCATAATTTCCTCCCATACTAGTAGTGACTGATCAACTTTAAATACAGCCAGCCTTTCCTTGGACCGAGTGGCCTGCCTCTCTGTGTAATTTCTATATTCGTAAGTTAAACTGTGCGAGAACCTCTCACTATTGTGCCAATGGTGGTACTGTTAGCTCAGTTTAGAGACACCCAGCTCACCAGCCTGTACAAAAGAAATACTTACACTCCAAAGAATTTTACTTCTCTATTACCCAAACTGCTGTACATTTTGTTGACTATAAAAATCAAAGCTTATATAAATACCAGGACAGAATAAATGACTTTAAAATGGCAACTTAATTATGCCTGCACACTCTGGCTTGGCTAACTTCACTCTTTAATTCCACTTTACCAGAAGACTAGAATTGGTCTTGAAGCCACGTACAATCCCATGAGAAATATACTGAAGTATATAAATGCTTGTGCTCTAATAAATAAACCATTTTATATCTTTCTGAATTCTTAATACATTTTACAAATACCACTTACAATAATGTCTTACAAATATCCTATTTCAAAAAGTGAGTATTATCAGCAGAACCATTTAAAGTAGATGAGCATTAGACGGCACCTCCCTTTCTTCAACCCCTATCAGTAAGTTTGTTATAATTTTGAGTCAACATTTATCATTGTAAATACTTATGTCAACATTCTCCATTCAATTTTCCCAAGTCACTTGTGACAGTATAGCTACAATCAGCAACAAGGGGATTCCTTCAGGAACTTCTGGAGGTGGAGATAATCATTTGATCCTAATGAGATCTCCTTGGGCACAAGTCGGAAGTGAATGTCACTCAACTAGTGCATCAGTGCTCTGACTGATGCCTCCAGTTACCTGGGGCAAGAACAATACTTTGCAGCTTTTTTTTTGAAGAACTAACCAAGCTTGGACATCACTATAGTCATGACAGTGGATTCAGTCATACTAATCTGCAAATACTGTACCATACCTTCAGAAGTCAAACAACAACGAATAGAAAACGGCATACACAGGTGTCTTGAATGTCAGCCACTAGCAAGAGTCCATAACTTTTGATGATACCTTGGTCATGGGCGAGGTGCTGGCAGGATAATGTGCAAAAGCATTGATCAAAGCAAACTTGGTCAAAAGTTAGAAAGAGGTCTGAAAAGGATCATTAGAAAATTATCAGGTGCACAAGGAGCCAGTTTATGTGCCGAAACTTGGGCATATTTAATGCCTATTAATGCTGCTGATAAGGGGCAGAAAAGGAGAGAACACGAGGCACTATATACAGCTGAGTTATAAGGTGATGGCGAACTGTTGCTGAAGTTGGAGTAGGTTACTAGGTACATAATTCTATAGGAGGCAATATCTCTACATACTCTGTAATCTTTGTGGAGGAAGGCTATCACTGTGATAACTGAATAAAACGGTTATTAAAATTCTCTTTCATTTAGAAGAACTGCAGATAGCAAAACTCCCTTTGTAAAAAATTGAAACCTTTCCTGACCACCTGTAAAGTATTATGGTGAAGATTAATTCTAGATTAAATCCTATTCAGGATCAAATTTATTTTTGAAACTGCTGTCCTTTCTGACAAAACATTTCTAATTATGACTATATATTTCCAAAAGTGAGTACAGCTTTCGGCAAGGCACTGGCAAAGAAATCTTAAACACTAGGAACATGTTAAAACCAGTAACATGGAGTGCTAGAACCACAAAGAGAGTACGACTCTGGTTCCAGCGTTTTCAAAAAAATCAGTAGCCTTGAGTTCCCTAATGTGGGTGTACCTACATCACATGGACTGCAGCGATTCAAAAGGGCAGCTCACCACCAACTTCCCGAGGGCAATTAGGGGTGGGTAATAAATGCTGGCCTAGCCAGCGACGCCAACATCCCATGGATGAATAAATAAAAAAGAAACAATTTCCCAATCGAGCCCCTAAAGGAAACACTGCTCAGGAAATCGTGGGCACACACAACCTGATTTTCCATGAATTTAAATGGGTAAGAAAAAGCACCAGACTCAATGCAAACACTGCTCCTTACTAGGAGCAGCTAACTGGCAGAGTCAGTACTTTAATTATTTGTTATATAATAATCAAGGAGTTTATCAGCAAAGAAACAAAAAAAAACTGCGGATGCTGGAAATCCAAAACAAAAACAGAATTACCTGGAAAAACTCAGCAGGTCTGGCAGCATCGGCGGAGAAGAAAAGAGTTGACGTTTCGAGTCCTCATGACCCTTCAACAGAACACCAGTTCTGTTGAAGGGTCATGAGGACTCGAAACGTCAACTCTTTTTTTCTCCGCCGATGCTGCCAGACCTGCTGAGTTTTTCCAGGTAATTCTGTTTTTGAGTTTATCAGCAACGTCTACTTGTCTTCTTTAGAAGTATTGTATTTCTTTGTGCTTGGAATTTCTTTAATACTGCTTCAGTGACTATAATCAAATACCACTGCTTGCTATTAGAGGAGAATATAGAATAATTGCAATTCCTTGTGCTTAATTTTCACACCTTCGCTTCCTAATATGGGTTAAACCTATTTTAATTTTGAGTTCAAACCAAACTTTTACAACCTCTGGTCATTACCCTATCCTTACTCAATAGGATAGATGTTCTAGCCCACAGACATCCTATCTAACAGCACTGTGGTTGTAGCTACGCCACACAAACTGCAGCAGTTCAAGAGAGCCATTCACCATCATCCCCTAAAGAGCAACTGGGGATGGACAATAAATGTTGCCCTTGGCAGCAACACCCACGTTCCATGAATGAATAGAAACATGACTTCATCAAGACACTATTAGATGTGCTCGAGTTACACATAAGGTATTACTGTTTCACGGAGTTAGTACAGGATGTAGCACATGTCAGTCAATGGCATGTCTTAATACATTCCGGATCTGCCAGAACACTGTCTCGCACTACTTTTTACAACTTCAAAGTTTTGTGATAATGCAAATCTACAGTCAACAATAAATCTGATGAAGGAGTGTGATGCAGGAACTGAATTGCAACAAAACATCAATTTGATGCTTTAAACAGCAGGTCTCAAATTTGGCACACATTTAAAAAAAAATAGTTACTAGACATAATGGCCCTGAAAATCTGCAGCTGAGCTGAAAGACTCCTGCCACAAGGGATGTGATATGCCACTCCATGACACCAAAGGCCCCGAATTTTTCTGGCCCGACCTCTTAACTACAAGTAGCTCAGTGGAGTCAGAGGCAGCACATGTACTGTGGTGCTTCCACCATGCTGTAACCTCATCTGGATTAACACATAATTGAAAAGAAATCATCCAAACGGGGAGAAAGTGCTAGTTTAAATATGGCCATGGACATACCATCTCATTTCCACAAATACATATACCTTTATCTGGAATAGTAGCTCTGCTGTTTTTAAAGAAGATGGTGGTATGAAAGTATACAAGGAAGTTAGAAGGGCAGAAAAAAAAAGGAAGCGCCCAAGATAAAGTCAACAGGGAACCAAGGTATTTAGGAAAACAATTCATACAAAGAGATGGGGGAGGGGCAGTGAAGATGAAAGGCATAATTTACATAATCCCCCCAAGACCCTAGACTATCAATGGGGCAGCCTAGTTACTTTCTATGTCTCTTTTTGTACGTTACACTACTCATTTGTACCTACTAAAAAAACATAGAACCATAGAAAAAAGGTGCAGGCCCTTTGAGGCTGTTCCACCATTCAACATGATCATGGCTAACCCTCTGTCTCAATGCCATACTCCCACTCTCTCCCCATACCCCTTGACTCATTTAGTGTCTAGAAATGTATCTATTTCCTTCTTAAACATATTGTGACTTGACTCTCACAGCCTTCTGTGGTAAAAAAGAATTCCACAGGTTCACCATCCTCCGAGTGAAGAAATTTCTCCTCATCTCAGTCCTAAATGACCTACCCCATGTCCAGAGATTGTGACCCCTTGTTCTAGGCCAGCCAGCCAGAGGAATTCCTGCATCCAGTATGTCCAGCCCTGTCAGAACTTTATATGTTTTAATGAGATCACACCTCATTCTTCCAAGCTCCAGTGAATACAGGCCTAACAGGCCCAATATCTCCTCATAAGACAATACTGCCATCCGAGGAATCAGTCTGGTGCACTTACACTTCACTCTCTCTCTGCCAAGTATATCCTTTCTTAGGTAAGGAGACCAAAACTGCACACAATACTCCAGGTGTGGTCTCACCAAGGCCCTGTACAACTGCAGCAAGACATCCTTGCAGCTGTACTCAAATCCTCTTGCAAAGAAGGACAACATACCATTTGCCTTCCTTACTGCTTGCTGCACCTGCATGCTTGCTTTCAGTGACTGGTGAACAAGGACACATATAGAAACCCAGTTCCTTCTCCCTCCATTCAAATCAAAAAATATACAAAACTTTCTGGATGAGCCCTGCATCATTTTTGCATGCACTATTTTCACGTCTAATTTCACAACCTTTGTATAAAGCATCTTTGCATTAGCTTTTGTTCCAAAAGTTACTTTCTTATAAAACCAGCCTATCATTTCAGTTTTGTGTCAGCGTTTGTTTAGGTATTTTTGAAAGGCAGATGAAGTAACTCAGAAAATGTACTGGTGGCTGGAACATCTGATTCTGCTTTCCGAGATGCTTTCATGAGTCTTACCTCTTTCAGTTTCAAGAAGTCATGCTGTGGCTGGATATGTAAAACTTAGGAATTATCAGTCATGGGCTCATCTGTTATCAGTTTTCAATTAATTCAGGGCTTTTAGGGGGCAGTAGGGTTGGGGGTTGTGGGGGGGGGGGGTGTATGGGGAGTTGGTGGTGGAATTCACAAGAAATAAATGTAAATTTGGAAGTGGGCAAAAAAAATATGGGTTGGGGGTGGAAATGACCGCAAACATCATGGAAACAAGGCATAAAAAGAGACATCACAAGTAGAAATACAATTTCATTATACAAGTCATTTTTGAGCAAGAACAGGTAACCAAAGCTACATTCAACCAGCTCTCTATACAGCACTGTTAAAATTTCCCCCCCCGTTTTTTTTTATAACTGATGTCGATAAAATAAGGAAAAAGTGCATTTTTTGAATGCACGTTAAAGCACAGAAGTACGGTTTGCATTCATAATTCGGTTTTTAAACTGTTGGAAACAAAGTAATTTGTCCTTGTGCAAAATAATAAAAATGAAAGAAAAGCACAAAAATAAAACTTGGGATCAAAATAACAAATGTACTTTGGGGAAAACAAACAATGGCTTTTGATGCCTCGCTATCAACTCTGGTCACGGAGAAATCAAACAAAGTTGCTGGAGTGCTATTATGTCTTGAGCACACCATTATTAAGGGGTGGCTCATCAATTAGATCTTAATGTTTCAAGAATATAAAAAGTATGCAGTTTCAGTGTGCACTATATTAAGCATATTTAGATGTACCTTTTCAATCTGAATCACTTGCTGTTGTGAATGGTTGGAGCTGTATATGATGGTCAAGAGAGCAACATTCATATTCGGCAGCTTTTTTTCTTTATTTTTCATTACAGCGGACACCTAACAGGAACGGCTCTGAGCGAATCCTACTTCAGGTCACACTTTGTTGTTGAAAATTAGAAACTTGTCTTAAAAGGGCTCTGCTGAAAATCTTAACTAGCCCAGGTTATAAAAAGTGTTTACATTTACTTTCAAAATAAAAAAAAAATTACCTCTGCTTCTTATTGCGTCGGAAGTATAAAGTGAATGTTCATTCGCAAGGCATGAGGAAATATACCAAATGATCCATTTATTTGTTGGAAATGTAGCTTTTTAATTAACTAAACTGCACAGAATTGTTTAAAGCAGTATTTACTGCAAAAAAAAAAGAAAGCTTAACATATCTTACCAAATAAAGATTACTTCAATGATATTATACATAATATATATCTGTAGAAAGGTACAATAGCAATGTGAATAAAAATTATAACTTTCCTCTGGACTGACACTTCCCAATGTACCTCATTAAAGCTGAAACTGTTAGTGTGGGATTAACAGAAAAGTGTTTTATGCAGATCTATGTGTGCAGTTGCCTAAAATTCAACTGAGGATTTCTCTGCAGCTTTGCGCTATTAACTTGGTGAACAGGTAATGGGTTAACAAAAAAGAGATAGAAAAGCAAATAAAAAGTAAAATGCAAGAAATTATCAACTACCAAGTTCAATGCCAAATACAAATCCACTCGTTAGCTATAGCAAAGGTAATCTTCTGAACTATACAATTTTATGATGAAATTAGCCTGTATTAAAGCATTAATTTTCAACCTCAACCAGTCCAACAAAATGCTCGAGTTATGAATCCTTAAAGTTGCATGACCCCACAACTTTCCAGAAATTAACAGTGTTCATCAAAATAGGAAGCTCTCATAAAAGGAACTTCAATTTATTGAACCTGTACAATTGAAACAAAGCATTTTAAAGCAACTGTTTTGCTTGCACTGCTCTATAGTTAGTCATCACTATCTGCTGGAAGACTGTAATCAATACCCTTTCCACACACCTTTCCTACATTTCCCCTGCAATTTCTATATGGGAATAATTGTGTGTGTAGGGCAAGTCTTTACATCTGAGGAAACCAAACTATTGCTGCTGCAAAAGACTTTCTAAAATTCTTTTTGGCCCAACAAGAGATGATTATGGTAGAGTGATTTGGTGATGTTTCATAAGGACTTTAGTAGAACAGTGGGGTCATACAACTCCTATATGCCCAATACATCGTCAATCATTTTTATATTTGTATAAAAATGGAAAATAAAAAAGCAATTTTAAATTTTTCATCACAAATCATGCACAAAAATGCCACTTAGTCGCACGCACACGCACACACAAAAAGAAAAATTGTTCAATAACTTTTGTTTCTAATGGTGATTCAGAATCTGTGTAAGTGCTACTCTGAGAAGGAAGCCGCTTCTCCGTAGTGCCTTTTTTGGTCCCAAACTTCATCCACATATAAACATGCTTTAAAGACCTACCTAATCCACCTGCAACAAGGTGAAACACCAACATTTCTTTGAAAACTCTTTAAACCACTGCTTGCACGGCAAACATCCAGTCACTACTGTAGTGATTTCAGAATAAGCCACTTTAGAAACAAGCCACCTACATGAACTCGACACAGTAATGTTAATACAAATTTAAAATCTACATTATGTTTCTAAAAAGCTATCATTTAAAACTTGCCTGAAGCCTATTGTCACAGTTCTAAAACAAGAAATGTACTTTGTACAATTAATACAAATTAAATTCCTTCTCTAAGAAGCTCACAAGTTATAGGGATTAAGAGTATAACAGAAACATATTACAAAACATTTACAAAATAAATACAAATACTATCCGATGGTACTTTACTTCTTTCATTCAGCAAATAGAAAAGTTCTTCTGTTCGTCATTCGGACTTGGACTTCTTGGCACCGCCACTTTTAGTGCTGCAATGACATTCAGGGCATTATGTTAACTGTTTTTCATTGTGGTTATATGTTGTAATGTGCCCTCATTTATTCCCCCCTCCTCCTCCACCATCTGTCTCCTTCTGAATAGTGCCATTAGCTGCCATGCATCTCTGAACACTGATGGCAAGGAGGGCTGAGGACCAAGGTTTCCTTGGCTACTAATGAATTACAAGAATCACTTTTTTTTCTGCCCAAATGCGGTCATAATCAATGTAAAAAGATGCACAGAAACCTCCCCTGCAAGTGAATTACAAGCTTTCCAAAGGTCCACCTTGAAATCTGGAGCTGAATCAGTGTGGTTCCATGCATCTAAAATCAAAGTGGTTTTATTCAAACACTTATACTGAAGGCATCAGAAATTTCATTTCCTTGAAGGCTGGCAAAATTGCAAAATTTACTATGCACCAATGCCAGATTTGAAAGGCACTGGGACAAATACTGAATCAGTCCCATGCCAGTTGCTGATAAATTGAACCCAAGCCAGCACTTCTCTGTTCTACTCCAGTTATATTCCTCTAAGGTGGATTTTGGCAAGGGTCTGTAAGGTTTGTAACATTTAGGAAGGCTGCAGCCCAGTGAAAATGCTGGCAAGTTGCGACCACCGTTGTAGAATGGTGAGCTCATTTTTATCTAGGATTTCAGGAGTGGGGAATGTGTGGGGTCCAATTATGAGAGAACATTTACTTGCACATTTTCTTTAAGTAAGTGCCATGAAGCCCCCTACAACTGGACTGTCTCAACTATTCATTCTTGCATAACCGTTAACTGTTTCAAACATCAAATCTGGAACAAACAAACATTTTTTCAAGGTCAGAAAATTGCTGCCATATATGGGAGAAAGGTTTGAAGGACCGACGCAAGAATAATGCCTCATGCCAAGCAGAGCGGGCAAGATCACCAGATCAGACTGTATGCAAATTTCTTAAGTGCCCAGTTCCAATGAAGTAAACCCAATTTATTTAATTTATATGGGGCCGTTAAACAGATTAGGAAGTGAAATGATTTACCCAAGTCAAATATGCTTAAGGTGCCAACAGCTCTGGAACACAAACACATGTTCTTCCAGTTAAAACGCTGGACAGGAGTCCTATGAGTGCAAAACTGGTCTATACCAATAATGCAATAGGAGCTTATAGCAAATTTGCAGACGGTTATACAGTGTCCAACTCTCTTTTGTTAACTTAAACAGAAAAGAAAAATCACGAGCGTTGTAAAGCAGGCTGCCGATTTATTGGGGTTGTTTCATGCTATTGGTGCAGAGCAGTTTATCCCATTATGAGTTTCAGTGTAGGTACTGAAAATGTTTAATCCCATTATTCAATGAGAACAATGCTGAGAAAAGCCTCTCCACACAGAGCCCCCACAAGTAAGCTCACTTACTTATCTGGTGATGCTGTAGGCCGTTTCACAGTGCCTTTGGTTCCTTGTACACCTGCATCTAAAGAACATAAAGATTAAGTTGTGAAAGTTCCCCTGGACACTGATCCATCTTCAGTAACAATGCATGCAGGGATATTATATTCAACATTACAATAATAAACTCAACAGGCATTTCCTCTGCTAATAATTTCCGCCACAAGGAGAAAAATCCAAATCCAACTATAGTGTAAACATTCCAGCTTGATGACAACTAATCATTATCAACATTTCAGCATTTTAATTTGGTTTAAATGGAAAACAATCACTTTTGGAAACAAAATATTGGGAGGAATTTACAATAAACTATCTTAAGTTACATGACCAAAAAAATGAAAAATGTTTTAACATTCTACAATAAATTGAGACACATTTCTATTGCTCTCAACTAGATTAATCAGTGCAGCTTATACATAATGTGAACTCAAGAATTTGAACAATACAGCTAAACAGTGGTAGCTCTGAACAAACCTTGAATCAGCCACATTAATATTTAGTGCTTAGTATCACAGCACCAATTATCTACGATTTTATATCCCACAGGTCACCAGTTCCAAATCGTTAGATTATAAACTACAACTGAAAAGTGCTGCATCAGTTTTCAGCTCAAAACCAGGTTATGGCAGAAATTATTTTTAATAAATTATGGGTTGTGTGCATTGCTGGCAAGATCAGCATTTATAGCCCATCCATATACAACCAAGTGGCTTTCCAGGGCAGTTCAGAGTCAAACACATTGCCGTGGGTCTGGAGTCACTTGTAGGTCAGACCTGGTAAGGACAGATTTCCTCCCCTAAGGATCGCTAACCAGATGGGTTTTTATGACAATCTGGTCAACTGATACAAGTTTTCATTGCAGATTTACTTAATTAACTGAATTTAAATTGCTCATCTGCCATGGGCTGATGGTGGGGGGAAGATTTGAACCAATGTCTCTGCATCATTAGTCCAGCCCTCTGGGATTACCTAGTCCTGTAACAATCATTATGCTACCAATTTTTTTTAATTCATTCACGGGATGTGGGCTTCGCTGGCTGGGCCAGCATTTATTGCCTATCCCTAGTTGGCCTTGAGAAGGTGGTGGTGAGCTGCTTTCTAGAGCTGCTGCAATCCATATGGTGTAGGTACACCCACAGTGCTTTTAGGAAGGGGGGTTCCAGGATTTTGACGCAGTGACAGTGAAGGAATGGCGATATATTTCCAAGTCAGGATGGTGAGTGACCTGAAAGAGAACTTCCAGGTGGTGGTGTTCCCATCTATCTGCTGCTCTAGTGGTCTTGGGTTTGGAAGGTGCTGAGGTCTAAGGAGCCTTGGTGAATTTCCTGCAGTGCACCTTGTGCATGGTACACACTGCTGCTACTGTGCGTCAGAGGTGGAGTGAGTGAATGTTTGAGGATGAGGTGCCAATCAAGCGGGCTGCTCTGTCCTGGATGGTGTCAAGTTTCTTGAGTGTTGTGGCAGCTGCACTCATCCAGGCAAGTGGGGAGTATTCCATCACACTCCTGACTTGTGCCTTGTAGATGGTGGACAGGCTTTGGGAAGTCAGGAAGTGAATTACTCATTGCAGGATTCCGAGCCTCTGGCCTGCTCTTGTAGCCACAGTATTTATATGACTAGTCCAGTTCAGTTTCTGGTCAATTGTAACCCCCAGGATGTTGACCGTGGGGAATTCAGTGATGGTAATGCCACTGAACGTCATGGGGCGATGGTTCGATTCTCCCTTGTTGGAGATGGTCATTGCCTGGCACTTGTGTGGCACGAATGTTACTTGCCACTTGTCAGCCCAAGCCTGGATATTGTCCAGGTCTTGCTTCATTTGAACATGGACTGCTTCAGTATCTGAGGAGTAACGAATGATGCTGAACATTGTGCAATCATCAGCGAATATCCCCACTTCGGACCTTATGATGGAAGGAAAGTCATTGATGAAGTAGCAGAAGATGGTTGGGCTGAGGACATTGCCCCGAGGAACTCCTGCAGTGAGAAACTGGAGCTGAGATGACTGACCTCCAACAACCACAACCATCTTCTTTTGTGCTAGGTATGACTCCAACCAGTGGAGAGTTTTCCCCGATTCCCACTGACTCCAGTTTTGGTAGGGGCTCCTTGATGCCACACTCGGTCAAATGCGACCTTGATGTCAAGGGCAGTCACTCTCACCTCACCTCAGGAGTTCAGCTCTTTTGTCCATGTTTGAACCAAGATTGTAATGAGGTCAGGAGCTGAGTGGCCCTGGTGTAACCCAAACTGGGCTTCAGTGAGCAGGTTATTGCTAAGCAAGTGCTGCTTAGTAGCACTGATGATGGCCCCTTCCATTACTTTACTGATGATCAAGAGTTGACTGATGGGACTGTAACTAGCCGGGTTGGATTTGTCCTGCTTTTTGTGTACAGGACATACATGGCCAATTTTTCACATAGCCAGGTGGATGTCAGTGTTGTAGCTATACTGGAACAGCTTGACTAGGGACGTGACAAGTTCTGGAGCTCAAGTCTTCAGTACTATTGTCGGAATATTGTCAGGGCCCATAGCCTTTGCACTATACAGTGCCTTCACCTGTTTCTTGATATCACGTGGAGTGAATCAAATTGGCTGAAGACTGACTTCTGTGATGCTGTGGACCTCTGGAGGAGGCCAAGATGGATCATCTGCTTAGCACTTCTGAAGATTATAACAAATGCTTCAGCCTTATCACTTGCATTGATGTGCTGGGCTCCCCCATCATTGAGGATGGGGATATTTGTGGAGCCTCCTCCTCCAGTGAGTTGTTTAATTGTCCATCATCATTCATGAATGGGTGTGGCGGGACTGCAGAGCTTAGATCTGGTCCGTTGGTTGTGGGATCACTCAGCCCTATCAAAAACTTGTTGCTTATGCTGTTTTGCACACTAGTACTCCTGTGTTTAGTTTAACCAGGTTGACATCTCATTTTTAAGTATGCCTGGTGCTGTTCCTGGCATACCCTCCTGCACTTTTCATTGAACCAGGGTTGAACCCCCGGCTTGATGTCAATGGTAGAGTGGAGGATATGCTGGGCCATGAGATTACAGATTGTGCAAGAGTATAATTCTGCTGTTGCTGATGGCCCACAGCGCTTCATGGATGCCTAGTCTTGAGTTGCTACATCTGTTCGAAATCTATCTCATTTAGCACGGTGGTAGTGCCACACAACACGATGGAGAGTATCCTCAATGTGACTTTGTCTCCACAACAACTGTGGTGGTCACTCCTAACGATACTGTCATGGATAGATGCATCTGCAGCAGCCAGGTTGGCGAGGATGAGGTCAAGTATTTTTTTCCCTCTTGTTGGTTCCCACACCACCTGCCGTAGACCCAATTTAGCAGCTTTGTTCTTTAGGACTCAGCCAAGCTCGGTCAGTAGTGGTGCTACAGAGTGGTGCATCTTGGTGATGCACAATGAAGTCCCCCACCCAGAGTACATTCTGTGACCCTGCCATCCTCAGTGCTTCCTCCAAGTGGTGTTCAACATGGAGGAGCACTGATTCATCAGCTGAGGGAGGGTGCTATGTGGTATCCAGCAGAAGGTTTCCTTGTCCATGTTTGACCTGATGCCATGAGACTTCATGAAGTCTGGAGTCGAAGTTGAGGACTCCCAGGGCAACTCCCTTCTGACTGTATACTGTACCGTCATCTCTGCTGGGTCTGTCCTGCCGGTGGGACAGGACATGGCGATGTCTGGGACATTATGGGTAAGGTATGATTCCGTGAAGATGACGATGTCAGGCTGTTGCTTGACTAGTCTGTGAAATTGCCCTCTCAATTTTGGCACTAGCCCTCAGATGTTAGTAAGGAGGACTTTGCAGGGTCAACAGGGCTGAGTTTGCCATTGTTGCTTCCAGTGACTTACAGGTGGTCCTTCCGGTTTCATTCCTTTTTTGAGGCTTTGTAGCAGTTTGATAGAGCTGAGTGGCTTGCTGGGCTATTTAAGAGTCAATCACATTGCTGTTGGTCTGGAGTCACATATAGGCCAGTGGAGGAATTCAAATTGTGCAATTTCATCCCGTTTTTCCGTGAAAACCGCAAATCTGAGCGATTGTATGGGCTGAATTTTAACTGCCCTAGAGTAAAATGCTGAGAGGAGGGCTGGGTATAGTATGGTGAAGGATGGAGTGCCTGTTGCCTTCATGACACCATGGAAACTTAGTAGCGTCGGGGAAGATGGAGGATAGGTAGTTAATTGCCTGAGTGCCAAAAAATGCATCCAGGAGTCCTGCAAAAGGTTGAGGTGGTGTTGCTCCCTGGGTTTTCGGCTCAGTATTGGGACCCCCACCATACTGACACAATTCAGCCCACATATTACTAACCTACTGAATCAAGAAAGACATTTACAAACCACACTTGTGCCTGAAAGGAGTTGTGGGGAGATACAGGCTTTACAAGAAAGACCCACTTGCAAATGATAAGGACTTTTTAGAAGTACTTATGACATTTAAGGTTTTTGCTTCAGATGAACAAAAAGATTCTCCACGACTGTTCGTATTTAATAAGTTATTCAGCTCCTTTGCTGCAACTAGCCCTCATGCTAATTTAAATCATCTTTAACACCAAGGCTAATTCTGTACAACTGTTCCCAGCGGCAAATCAGTTCCGGGACATTTCATCCAAAATGGTAAACTGCATTTTAGAATATCTTATGATTACATTTTGCAGCATGCATCCTGCATCTAGTAAGCTATAAGAGCAAATCATACTATGGCTGTAAATTTTTCAGTCTCAAAAACCCTTTTGGCCCCACTGCACTTGTGTTAGTGCGAGCTATTCAACTGCAGTTACCAGTCTAATCCCATTTCTTTGCCCATTCCTCGTAGCCTTTTATATTCTTCCTTTTAACTTGCAAATCAAATTCCATTTTAAATTTTGCCTCAAAAAGTACTCACACTAAAGCATTCCATGTTTTAATAATGCTGCATGTGGGAATATTCATTCTAACTTTCCCTCAATTTTCTAGTGTTAATCCTGACTTTATGTTCTTTTATTATCAATTTGCCAGCCAGCAAAGTGTAAAAGTGCACATCTGCTTTATCAGATGCACATCGACCAGCAAAACTGCATTCACAGTGGCATATAATCCACGTTTTTTTCTTAAGAGTGGGTGAGTTTTGAAGTTTACAAGCCAGTTAGACACAATGCTCGGGTGCCCAAATTGCATCAAAACTCTGTTACCTTGAAGCCATCTAACTTGTGTAGCTGGTCCGTATCCCTTCTCATTCCGTGCTGCAATCCTGAAAATAATGGCGGGCTTTGTTGTACAATCAATATGTGCATTTGCAAGGTGTGACGAGGACACCACACAAGATGGCTTAGCACCACAGTACACCCGCATAAAGGCCAACTGGGCTGGGCTTCCAGATTTCGATTCTGTCACCTGAATACTGCGCACTGCTAAATAAACAGAGTACTCCAGAATTTTGCCAGCTGTTGTAGCAGGTGGTTCCCAGGTAAGATGAGCACCATCCACACTCTGTGAAAAGGGGAAAACAGCATTGAGAAATTAAAACAACCGGTGCTCACTTCAACATTGTTTTTCCGGCATTTCTTGGCAGTTTCTAAACTAACTCAATTTTCAACCAGAAAATGTAACTTAAAATTATTATAACATCAGCTTCCTCACCTCCCCACCCCCACATTTTGAGTCACAGCAAAATGACTTTTGCAAAGAAAATCTTACAAAAGCACAATAGATTGCAATATTTCTAAGAGGCATAATTATACAGCTTTGTACCTTGGTAATTTTGATAGCAGATGGAGCTCCAGGAAATCCAGGGAGGCAGGTTTTGAACGCACATATCTCACTGAATGGACCCCTTCCACATGCATTAATTCCAGCAACTCTGAATTTATACGCAGTGCCGGGGAGGAGTTCTTGCTTTTTGAGCATGCTGTAGTCTGGGGTGTTAGCACTTGCATCCTAAAACAAATAAAGGAATATTTAAACTTAGTTCTGTTTCGTAATGTTGTCTTTTTTTAAAAAAAATATTCATACCAGTTACTAGCTGTTAGGTCCATCCATAATTTTAATCTCACAAGCTGTTTTTCTAAGGCCAGCTAGTTATGCTAAAAACTTGATTGAATCATCCGTTCTTGAGCTGAAGGTGTCAACCCGGACTCAGTAGTAGCATTCTCGTCTCTAAGTAAGGTGGTCCTGGGTTCTACTACGGGAGCTTGTAAATTGTCCTGATTGTTTGAAATTTAGCATTCTTGCATTTGTCCTGATGAGTGCAAGATGAAAAGCTTCCGCAACATGTCTTTTCAGCAATATTCAAGTTCTGTACTATCAAGCACCTGTTTTTTACCAAGAACTAAAGGAAAATCCTGCCTTCTGTAAACCATGATCATGAAAGTAATGTGAAGCACGGGATAACTTTCAAATTCACTGTTTGAATTTCACTCACCTCGCCGTGACTGCCCTCTGGTGGCAAGTGATAATGAGTTACCACAGAGTTGGTTCCTTTGATGATTCCTACATCATACCATGCATTGCTTTCTTTTTTTGGTGTTATCTTTAATTGTGCATAAGAATTTTCTTGTTTCTGAAAAAAAAATGGAACCTTGTTCAGGTTTTGCATCTGCTGCAAAGCAAAAACCATCACTGAAAAACCGACCAATGCAAAGCAAATTGAAAATCAGCCACGGTTGTAACTTTATTCACATTTATGAGCAGAGCATCAATCCAGAGATTAGTTGCATGGCCTTACAGAGGGCATTCTTTTTTACCTCCAGCCTCAGTTTTAGCTTATTCTCAAGCAAAGATTAAATGATAGCATGCCACTACCTGTTGTGTATGTATCGTATTTAAATATCCAGACAATGTGCAACTTCAACAGTTCTATAGTGACCGTGTAAGATCTATTGAAATGGGTAACCTGATAAACCAGTGGAACTGTAGCTGAGGTAATAATAGTAACTCTATTTACCCCATTTGCTAGTGGATTACTATTAGAGACTTCATTTGGTGACACAGCTGCCGTGGTGGAAGATGGTGGAAGTGAACTGGCAGGACCTAGAAACAGAAGACCTACAAGATTATTTTCTGTCTGATAGATGTGAATTTATTCAGTCTTAACATGTGTTTAATTGTTAAGTTAATGACAGCACATAAAAATATTTCAAGTGATTCATCCATTAATACTAGCACTGACTCCTTAGACATCATATGTATGATCCTGCCTGCTCAGCTCCTAGCACCAAATTATCACTTCATTAAATCATGTGCAATACAGTAAAATATATTCAGCAATACATACGCCACAACAAATAAGAAACCAATGTAAAAACATTGAACTCAATTAGGTGTATAAACACATCTCATTAACTTTGCTTTCAAATGGTAGGCAGATTTCAGACATGCGGCATTTCAGGCATCTTTTTCCCATACTGACACAGAATGAACTAATGTTACAACAGCTGCCATGTTAATAAGAGATGGAAAGATATTCCAATCAAAAATTTTCTGCAAACAACTCCATAAATCAGGCTACACAAAACCACACTTTAAGATTAAAAACAATCTCAAGTAACTCATTTTTCCTGAGGAGTATTCCTCATATTTGTAAATAACATTAAATAGTGGATACAGACATATTTGAGGCATTTGCAATCTTGTCTTTTCAATTATATGCTTTAGTTAGATATCAGAATCACAGTTTTTCCATTAAATTTATCTTATTTTAATGCAAATATTGAGTCATACAAAGATGCAGAATTAATTTTAAACAAACAAAATGAAATTTAAATGATAGCTCCTATTCTGGAAGTAAAACATGGTCAAAATATTGGGCATGTTCTTCTCCTTGTCCATTAATGTAAAAGCACTAGTGTATCTCAGGAGAAAGACCTCGATCTGACTGCCAACACAGTGAAGCCAAGGTACACGAGAACACCTCCTGCAGGTAGTCTCACACTGCACTGCTTTCACATCAGGTGTAGTATAGGTAATTTAGCCATAGTCCTCAAAAGTCCAGAGGCACCTTTCTCCATTAGAGGGAGACAATTGGTTTATATAGCTTGAGGGGCAACACTCTGCAAGTGTGGGGCAAGGTGAAGAGGCAAACCTCCATAAATTACCACACTCAGTCTGGGTATTGAACCCATCCCAATGGCATCTTTCTGCATCACACTTTAGCCAACTGAGCTAACTGACCCCCACCAGGTGTATAACTCCAGTCACATTTTATGAATGTCTAGCCAATTGATTGATACCCAGTAACTTTCTGCACTAACCTTTGAATCATTTTCATGTTACAAAACTGATCCCGCCACCCGTATTTTCCTGATGCTGAAAATTAACAGGTTGCAGCTTCCAGTGCAACCCTAGTTTATTTGCTGCACCCCACACTGTAATGGGTTTACAATTACAAATGCTAAGGAGGAAACATGAATAGAATATGCATCATAACATCTCCAGCCAGTTAAACATACTTGAAGTGGTAGGTTGGTGAGTGTCCTCCGTGACTTGGCCTTGCTGACTGCTTTGCATGTTCGTATCGTTAGGACTCAGCATTGCTGCTTGAGGAGGAACACTCAGTGTGCTCAGAGGCACTGGAGGCTGCAATGGATCCTTTTGCTGCGCTGGTTGTTCAGGGGTCTGAGTCACAAGCTTCTGGCAATGTTGCAAATGCTGAGAAGAGTCTATGTTGGGCACACCGGGTTCCGAAGCAACATCTTCTAAGGGAGGCTTTACAGTGTTGCATTCTAAAATATAAAAACAAGCAGTTCTGAAAAGGTTAGAAATTCTGAAAACAAGGATTTGATCTAACTGACTTCTACATAATACATTTTGTTCAGGAAAGAAAAAGTGGAATCAGTTTATAAATCCAGAGATAGCCCCTGTGATGTAAACAAAATATATAATAAAACAACTTGAAAAAAGACCTAAATTTGACATCCTGCAAGGTACAGAATGCAAATTTATCCAGGAGGTTGGATTATTTTAGAAATCAGATGTAGAAAACTTTAATAGTTCTTTGTTATCAATGTGTTCTAATTAATGTAAAATAATTTATAGCCATTAATATAATAGTATTGTCTCTAAGGCTGCAGTTTCACATTTTTGATTGCAACACAGGCTTACTCAAAAGCTATTTTTTTTTTAAGTAGTGGGTCAAAGTAACATTTTTAATTTTGTTGCACTAATCTGCAGAATTATCCCAAGAACAAAAGCTTATACTTGGCCTCTACCTATACTCCCTTCATAAAATGGAGTTCTAGCTTCTTCCTGACTCCAAATAATAGCTTACATTGCTGTCAGAAGATGTCCTTTTTAGTGATAACAATTATAGCTACTGTTCCCCTTTTGAGAACAATGTCAGCCTATTCCTGAACTACATTTAAAAGTTACTTAAAAAACATGGTGCTTACCTGTAGCTTTTGGCAATGAAGATGCTGGAACACCTCCAGCAGTCATTTTCTGTTGGATACTGTCTGCTGGTTTTGTTTCAGTAACAAAAGGCTCAGTTGCAGTGACATGGTGTTGGTGGTGATGCTGCTCTGGGTTTTGACTTAACTGTTCCTGTGCTTTACCACTTTCCACTTTCTCTTGTGGGCCCTGGAATGCCTCCGACTGATCAGGTTGCTGACTCTCAGTCGGCTGTGGGATTACTGCATGGGCAAAGTTCTTTAATGTCTGACCGGAAGAAGTCTGGAGCTCAGAACTCTCTGGATTTTGGCCAGTCTCTGCTGTGGGTGCCAACTGTGACGTGCTCAAATCTGACAAAGATGTACTACTGCTTGAAGTAACACCTGATGTTGTCGAAGAGGCCTGGTCATTCGAAAGTGAAAAGTTAAGACTGCAGGTATGAGTACAAAACATAAGCATAACATAATATTCTCCATCAATTTCTATCTTTTAGATATAGCAAACACAAAATATTCCTGATGGTTATGATTATTTTTGTGCTCATAACTTGCATTATCCAACAAATTTGTTTTTTTTTTATCCAACAGAGTAAATAAGGAGCAACTGCTTCCTGTGGCAGAAAAGTCGGTAACCAGAGGGGACAGATTCAACGTGCTTGCCCAAAAGAACCAGAGGTGACTTGAGGAAGCAGTGAGGTGTTATGGTCTGGAATGCGTTGCTTGAAAGGGTGATGGAGGCAGATTCAACAGTGACTTTCAAAAGACAATCAGATTAAATACTTCAAGGGGAAGAAAATGCAAGGCTATGGGGAAAAAGCAGAGGGGTGGGGTTAATTAGATAGTTTTACCAAAAAGCAGGCACAGGCTCGATGGGCTGAACAGCCTCCTTCTGCACTGTACCATTCTTCTATTATCCATATTCCACAAAGTATATAATACAGCTAAATAGTAATTTGCTGTAAAAAAAATTGAGCGATCAGATAATTTGAATTAAGCAACCCCGAATTAAGTATAAACTACTGTAGACCAGGTATGCCCACAACTAGAAACATTTCAAGTTTTAAGTAGGTGACAAAGGGAAGATTTAGGAGGCAGCGATTAAGATTCATACAAGGAGAATACAAGTCCCATCATAATTAGTCTGAGATGCTAACAAACCTATTTTGAAAAGGCTAATATCGCAAATAAAAAAAAAACATAGTATTATTATACAAATGTGCTAAGCATTTGCCCAGTTATATCACCATCAATAATTTCCAGTTATAGTTCTGAGTAAAAACAGATGCTAAAGCACCGAAACATCATCTCTATTTAATTCTAACCTTAGAATGGATTAATTGCAGAAACAGGTTTCTATGGTCCAGTCGAAGAACAGCCTACAGGCGTTTGTTTTTGTGGGGCTAGAATCAGGAGTGGTCTTCCAGACTCCAAAGAGCTAGCTTGGGCTGCTGCTGCTGCTCAGAGTCTACCGATCCCCACCTCCAAACTGGACTTACTTTTTTTTCCAGTTTGGCTGCCCGATATTAAGGCAGTCCAGAACCAGCTGCAATGGACCACTTGATTTTCAAACACAAAACCACTAGCCCGATGTTAGTGAGGTTTGACCCTCAAAATGGACCAGGCCCACCCTAGGTACCAACAGGCAGCGACCCGATAGTTAAAATATGCTCGCAGCAGTGGGAACCCTGGCTAATTTTCTCCTGCCTAAATGACTCACTTATATTGCCAATTAGAAAGTCTGTGTAATTTAGTTTACTTCCATATTGTTCAAAATACTGCTGTGAATTACACTTTTTTATTCATCGCCAGGATATCGACATTGCTGAAGAGTCCTGCATTTATGGCTTATCCCTAGTTTCCCTTGAGAAGGTGGAAGTGTGTCTTCTCGAACCACTGCAGTTCCTGCGGTAAAGGTACTACTATTATGCAATTAAATAGAAAATTCCAGATATTCCACTCAGTGATGATATAAGCAAATCAGGATTTTTGTATGACTTGAGAGAGGAACTTAAGATGCAATGGTGTTCTCATACGCCTTATGATCTAGGTGGTAGAGGTCACAAGCTTGGGAGATGCTCCTTATGAGACTTTGACGACTTGTGCAGTACATCTTATAGATACTACACTGCAGCCATGCTCTAGCGGTTGAGGGGGATGTTTAAGCTGGCTTATCAAGTTGGTTGCATTGTCACGGATGTCATCAGAATAGTTGAGCGTTACTGTACCTAAGCCCATCCAGGAAGGCGGAGAGTATTCCATCACACTCCTGCCTCATGCCTTGTATGTGGTAGAGAAGCTTGGAGGAGCCAATTGTTGGAAAATACTCAGCCTCTGAGCTGCTCTAGTAGCCATGGTATTTATGTGGCTGGTCTACTTGAGCTTCTGGTCAATGACCTCCCACAAGGATGTTGATGGTTTGGGATTTGGCAAAGTTATTTCCATTGATTATCATGGGAAGGTGGTTAGATTCTCTCGAGTTGAAGATGGTCATTGCCTGGCACTTGTGTGGTGTGAATGTTGCTGGTCACTTATCAATGCAAGCCTGGATATTTCCCAGGTCTTGCTGCACATAAGGTAAGTGTGCAAAGCTCCCCTGCCAACACTGAGCCTTGTTGGATGGATTGTTAAGTCAAGAGATTGGGCAGGACACCAAGGCTGGGCAGTATAGCCTCTCCAAATTTCCTCTCATATGTTGAAGATAAAACAGTTTAAAAACAATGCTTATTGTTACGCCAGTCAAAACAGAATAATTTTCTTCTCTTCTTACCTGCAATGAAGGGCCTGGTGTTGGTGTAGATTGTGTAACAGTGGTCACTGCTCCAGTGCATGCTGCTGAGACAGTGGTTGCTGTATTAGTTGTTCCTGCAGTTGCTGTTTCGCCATGTACACTTTCTGGCATACCATTGTTACTTGTGTCTGGTGGCTGAACTGTGACATACACATCCCAATAGGTTAACAAAAAATAAAAAGCACTGTACGGTTTAACAAGAATAACAGGTTAATATCATAGAATTTTGCTTGCTTATTTTTGTGGATCACAGGTGATATTTTTGAGAAGACTAAGTTGGGAAAGACCATGTTAAATTTTATATTTCACATGCTCACAACAAGGCTACGGGATTGAACTCTCTTCCTCATTTTGGGAATCGAGATACGGAATAAACCTCACTCTGCATTGTACCAATTGCTTTCTCATAAGAGAATGCTCCAAAACTCCAGTGTTCATTTTATTTCTTCCGCACTCTGTGTCCGAATACAACATTGGAAGATACCCACATACAGATTTTTATGAAATTGCAAACAAGATGAGAGTCCAGTTGATTAAAAAATATACAATTGCTGATTATACTTAAGTTTATAAGACAATTCTTCACCTTGAATGATAGATAATACTTTGTACTGCCATAGTTAATATGACATTTTCTGTGACTGTGGTGTGTTATCCCATTTCATCCTGCTCACTTTCTGCAGCCTTTGACTTAGAGGGCCATCTCCAGACGCAACTGTTTCAATGCTCTCCTGGTCAGCATCCCTTCCTCCACTTTCCATAAATGATCTCATTCAAAACTGTCTTGTCTATATTTAACCTTGCACCAAGTTCTGCTAGCCCACAGTCCTTATCCTCAATGATCTAAACTGGCTCCCTGACCCCCAGTGTCTCTAACTGAAGATTTGCACACTTGCATTTAAATCTCATTCTGGTCTTTCCCCTCCCCATCCGTGACCTCCTCCAGCCCCTTTTTTCACCTTTAAAACTCTTCTGCGTGGGGCCTTGTGCATCACCCCTCCTTTTGTCTCACCATTGGTAACCATACTTTAAGCTACTTATGCCCTATTCCCTGGAATTCTTGACCCAAAGCCCCTCTGGCTCCCCTACTCCCTCTCCTTCCTTAAGGCTCTCTTTAAAATGCACCTGTTTGGCTATGCTTTCGGTTATTCCCTCTTTGCTTAGCGTATTTCTTTTGATTACACCTCTGTAAAAGCTCTTTGGGATGGTTTTCTATATTAAAAGAGTTATATAATAATATATATTGTTCTCGTTGTTTAAATATCTCCTATGACAGAGCACTCAGCAAGTGGGATAACATGCATTACAAGGACAGGAAAGGATTGCATGATGTAATATCTTCTGCTGAGGGTAGACCTGTGACACATTAAGGCCACAAGGTCTAAGCTAAGCCTGTGTTTACGTAACAACAATAATCAGAGACTAACTTGTTTGCTAAGAGAAGCTGAAAATAGGAAAATGTTTGCAAGTTTCAGGTCAAAGATCAGGAGCACCCAAAATGAAGCGGATATATTTTTTAAAAAATATTTTCTATCTGTAACATAAAAGTATGACACCTCGCACGGCAGACATATTATTTCCATCTGCAACACTGTGAATTATATGCTCATTCTCCAGAATAACTATAATCAAAAAAGTATTTTAAACAATAGTTACTTCTCATTGCTCCAGTACACCTCTGAACAGTTGAAGCGGTCAGGGTCCAAGTCAACAGAAAATGAGCTCACACATTCTGCAAACCCATCCTTGCTTGTAATAAGAAGACAAGCAGGAACAAAATAGTAGCAATTGAACTTCAACATTAATAAACATCAATCCTTTAAATGGGTGACCAATCTTAGATGCCGAACTTTTGTTTAGTCTACTCACTTTGATTTAGAGATATATTTGCTGTACTGGAGGTAGCTGTATTTGTAGTATTTGTTTCTGTAGTTTCATGGGCCGGTTCTTCAGCTGCTGGTTGTATCTGTTGATCTGAAGTTTGCACACTATTCTCTGAAACAGATACTGCAGTTGCGGTCTGTTCTACAGCTACTGGCACCTGAGTTTCACTGGTATGTGCAACCAAGCCAGTTACTCGAGGAGTTACTGCTTCTCCTGATATCACAAACATGGGCTGTCAAAACACAAAATACACACAACAAGAAAGTATTAACTTGTGAATACATTTGCTACTTGTAACTGTAAACATTCAGGAATAACTGTTCAATGTAGAGGACCATAATAATCTATAACCCACAAAGGAACTCCCAATGTAAACTTCTTACACTCGTACCAAAACCTTAGTGTGCTTCTGCATTACAAATTCAGAATTTTGGTTAATATCTGTTTCAAAATAAGAATCGTTAGTGCTGGGGAAAACTCTGGCAATCAATGTAAATCAGCCATAGCCAGCACAGTGACCCAGATTACACTTGCATTTTATCTTTCACATAACAAAACAGCTCGATATGATTTATAAAGGGAAATCAGGTAGAAAGCAGGAAAGAAGTTAGGATAGGTGACTGAAGGCTTGGCCAGATATATATAATATATATATATATATATATATATATATATTTTCAAAAAGTCTTTGATGATAGTAATGAAGGAACCAAAGCTAGGAGGGTTAGGAAGAAAATTCCAGAGTGCAGGGGATGTAATGGCAAAAGGATCTTTCTCAAATGTCAGGAGGGGGGGGTTCAGTAGAGCACAGTTGAAGCAATGTTTCTTCACAAGGGCGTTGTTTCAAGCTTGTGGAGATCAGTGAGGAATTTGAAGATGAGGGAAAGGATCAACATACTGGGGAACTAGTGGCAGTTGCCACACTAACTCGTATTTATATTGTCCCTTTAATGTAGAAAAAAACATTCCAAGGTGCTTCACAGAAGCATAGAAAAAATTGCTGCACCTGGGAGATATCAGGAAGGGTCAGAGGTGACTAAAAGCTTAGATTTTAAGGAGGAGCTTAAAGGAGGACCAGGGTAAAAAATTGGGGTTTAAAGATGGAATTCCAGAATGTGGCACTTAAGTGGCTAAATAAGTGACCATCAAAGGAAATACAAAAGGAGGTGAAGGGATGCACAGGAGACCAGAGGGGAAAAAGTGAAAAGCTTGGTGAGGAGAGGGCGTGGACTGAAAACGCCCAGCAACTGAAAAATTCAGGCCAATGTTTCGGTGGAGAGTACAGAGATGGGAAGTAAAGTGGCCACAAACTGATGCAAACACAAGGCTGAGGTTGAGGTGTACGTTAAACTTAATTTAATTAGCAAAAGATAAAAACACAGACAAACAATGAATAACTACCTCAGTGTTAACTATAGAAGAAGTTGAGACAATTCCTGGTGTAACCTTTAATGTTGTTGGTGCCACAGCCAAAGGGTCAATAGTTGTGCTAATCCCTTGAGTGCCCAGTGTTGTTACTCTTGCCAGAGCAGTGACTGGTGTAGTGAAGTTTGACGATGCAAGACCAGTCGCTCCAGCGTGAATTGTAGTCGCTGCAGCAGTCACAGTACCCAGTGTAGTGACACCTGCATAGTATTAGATTACAACAATAAGCTTTCAAGAACTATTAAAAGCTTGTTAAGAAACCCTAAACAATTCTGACACAAGTCTAGATTGCAATTGCAGTCACCCAGATGCTAACACAGAAGGGCCATGAATAGAATACAAAATATTTTCTCATGTACATGTTTTAGTTTAGCGCAGCTTTTGATTTTAAAAGAGAGCAGATAGTTAGTGTAAAACAAAGGTCCAGGCTACTTGTAGAATGTAGCTCAAGTACACGTTCACCAATGTTAAATATTCATACTGAATGTTCAACAGCAGTATTTGAATTCAAGTAGATTACCATTGCTGTTGAACAATTGGTACAACTTCTTCAGAGGCTTCCAGCAGGAATTGCCCTTTACCCCTTATAGGACCTGACATCGGCTGTTGCCTTGTGAAGCCAGGCAGCTCTTCTTGGGGGATGGAGAGAGGAGTAGAAAAAAGGTCAGCTGAGTATGGTTGCATCTCCTGATTGACACAGCAGATAGTTTTACACTGTCCTGTTACCCAAAAGTCTGCCTGTTTCATAACTGAGCCCAGCCCCATTAGGCTTGGATAATTACGCATTCAATATTATACAGAAAAGAGCAAGCGAAGAAATTCTCAGTTTTCCCGTCTACTTCTTGCAGTCAGCATTCAACCTCGGTGAAGTTCAGTGCCATTGAAAGCATGGAACTGGGAGTGCTTCAGAATATCAAAAGGCATTTTTAAGGCTGAGTGGTGAAGAGCTACCTCGTTAACTCTGCTATCTCAAGATAGCTCTTTGGGAGAAAATTTCAAAAACTTGTAAAGCAACTCTAAAAGGGGAGTTTAAAGAATCACATTCAGGGTTATCTACCTACATAATCTATCATATATTTTGAAAGTGCCTGTAATCATTTCTAGTCTCCATGAGAAAGCAGAAGAGGTGTCATCCAACAGCCACTCCAAATTTAAAGTTGGGGAGTGGTTATACTTGATAAGCTAATTCAATTTGGGAGCCATTATCCAGCTATGAAAAAATATATTAAAAGCAGCTTAAAAGAACTAACACAAACTGGTGAAAGATGAATACACATCACTATTGTAAAACCTTGTCTCACCACAAATCTCCCTACTTTCTGTTCTTGTCCGCACTTCAGAAATTATATAGCAGACAAAGGCTAGGTACCATTGTCACATCACATATCTTTGTCAACAGCTAGCTTAGTAGCATTGCTTGAAGCTTGGGTGAGGTTGCCTGCCCTCTCAGCCATATGCCTCATGAGACCTGGGTGGCTGGAGAAAACACACACAATTCATAATTCAAATGATAGCTGCTGACTGAGATAAGAACTCAACTGGAGAAGAATGCTTGGCATGTTATGGATTCCAGCCAGCTTTGGAAAGGGGATGCTCATTTAATGCACTACATCCCAGTATGCACACATCAGTGGAACCCAACGGTCCTAATAAATTGGTAACACGTGAACTGTAACTAGATTTGGGACAATGATCTCAACCAGATACACTATCTTTTTTCTGAAAAACAGATTCCCATCAGTCCAACTCAGATCAGTATCTGTTAGATTTAACTGCAATCATCTTATATCAATTAATTTAGGAGGCTATGGAAGATTTTAAACATATTCCTGCACAACTTTTAAGTATGGTCAATTTTTTTTTAAATAAGTGTGCTGACTATAAAACTGTGTCAACCGTACAAGGGCAAGTACAAATTATAATGAGTACCTGTGGTTCCTTTCACTAGCAAAGTTGGGACTGTAGGCTTGCTTGAAGACACAGTGACAGGTGTAACCAATCTGACTCCACTAACTGTGACAGGAGTCCCACCAACTGTTCGCAGGATGGTACCAGGTGTTCCTGGAGTCTTCAGAACCACCTAGAAAATTGGAAGACTAACTTTCATTCTATTGGTTAGAGTAATGTGACTAGCTGACCAAGCAGGGTGACTGGACAACAATTAGGAGCTAGAAGGTTAACTTTCAATTAAACAAGGCACTGGTGAGACCACATCTGGAGTACTGTATACAGTATTGGTTTCCTTATTTAAGAAAAGATGTGAACATATTGGAAGCAGTACCAGAGATGGTTTACTAGACTAATACGCAGGAATGGGCGGGTTGTCTTATGAGGAAAGGTAGGACAGGTTAGGCTTGTATCTACTGGAGTTTTGAAGAGTAAGAGGCAACTTGATTGAAACCTTTAAGATCCTGAGGGGTCTTGACAGAGTGGATGTGGAGAGGACGTTTCCTCTTGTGGGAGAATCTAGAACTAGGGGGGGGTCATGGTTTAAAAATAAGGGGTCGTTCATTTAAGACTGAGATGAGGAGAAATTTTTTTCTTTCAGAGGGTCGTGAGTCTTTGGAACTCTCTTCCTCAAAAGGCGAAGGAAGCAGAGTCTTTGAATATTTTTAAGGCAGAACGAGAGATTCTTGATAAACACTGGGGGTGAAAGGTTATCAGGGGTAAGCAGGAAAGTAGACTGGAGGTTACAATCAGTTCAGCCATGATCTTATTAAATGGCGGAGCAGGTTTGAGGGGCCGAATGGCCTACTTCTGCTCCTAATTTTTGTTCTTATGTAACCTTGCCAAAATTATTCCCTCCCTTAACCTCAGGATGTTGGAGGCAACCAAGCAATCCTCAATACCGTCTGATAAAGAACAAGCCAAACACTGATGAGAGGTGTGGACTGCACTAGTTGGTTTGATTCAGTATCACTTCACATAGTGAATCTATCCACTGTCCATCCATGCAATAATCTACTGTATGTTTATTTAGTTAGAACAAATTTCAATTGCAGCCTTGACTGGAAGGTTCATTCCCAGCAAGTATATGCAAACTGGGAGCATGGAATGGAATTATCCCCATACCTGTGTCACTCCAGGCTGTCCTGTGGTAAATTTTGGCACAGCTGTTATGATTTTTGCTGGAGCTCCAGTTCCTGATGTGACTACTTTTGTTGTAATGATTGTTATTGGAGATTTCATACCAGGAGATGCAGACACACCTAGAGAAAAATGCATATATCACTGTTTAGGATTTGTAAATGAGGTTAAGGCATTCACTTTTTATATGCAGTATTTAAAGTTTACTTTTAGATTATCATCATTCATCCTTGCTTTTGTTAGCATTTTTCTTGGACAATTGTGAATGTTTATCCAGAAAAACTAATTGAGCACAAGTAAATTCTTCCAGATGCCGCTCTAACACTTTAACCCTGAGAATAAAGAGACTCACACACACACACACAAGATTAACAGGAAGATACATTATAACAGGTCAAAACACAAAACAGTGAAAGAAAGTACAGTGAGGGAAAGACTCTGACCTCACGGCACCACTACCACTCAATAAATGGTTTTCATATATCAAGGATGGAGGATATAAGGTGCAGCTGAAAAAAAACCACATCAACAACTGATTCATGCTAATATTTCCTGAGATTTCAGGTGCAAATTTCCTTTTGCCAAATCCTGCCCTGGAACTTCCTGGGACTTTTTGGCATAACTATGTAAGTGTGACATTGCCCCAGTATTTTGAGAAACCTTTCACATAAGTGATTTACGCCAGTTTTACATGGAAGCATTGCTAAGTGAGAATTTACTCGATTATTTATAGTACGTTATAAACATCCACTGAAAGCATCCGTTGCTTATTTGCATAGCTATTTCTCATGCAAATGGTCAGCTCAAGCTGGATTTAAACGAATAATAAAATGTTGTAGATGTACAGCCAAAAATTTAGCTACGTCAAGGCACGGTCACCTAACATCAGCATACGTGAGCTCTCGGGAGTTTGATGGTCATTTTCTTTAAGATTCTTTTTGTTGACTTTTCCTTACCGAGACTAGAATTATACTTATCCAAAGTATGCCTTCTCTGTGCACTCAATGTTTGGGTCTCAGTTCAGCAGCTGGAATGGTCGATCCAATAGGAATATTCTGCTCTGCAGAATAATGGTAAAGGAACAGCAGCAGAGGCAAGAGCTGGAAGAGTGAATCACTAGAGCAGATAATAGCAGACCACTCACTATTAGAAAGGCAGGTACAAGAGTAGACCATTTAGCCACTCGAGCCTGTTACACTATTCAATGACATTATGGCTGATCCGCATTATAACACCATTCACCCACCTTGGCTCCATTTCCTTTAATATCCTTTTTAAAAAAATATTCCAACTGGATTAGGGCAATAAACCACTTGGCATGATATAACACATCAAATACATCCATTCGTGGATCAACCATTTGATGTGTCTGTAGGCTTACAGAAGATACATATTAATACTGTGGCTACAAGAGCAGGCCAGAGGCTAGGAATTCTACGGTGATTAACTCACTTTCCAACTCCCCAAACCCTGTCCACCACCTACAAGGCACAAGTCAGGAGTGCAATGGAATACTCTCCACTTGCCTGGATGAACGCTGCTCCAACAACACTCAAGACGTTTGACACCAACCAGGACAAAGCAGACTGCTTGATCGACACCTCATCCATCACCTTAAGCTCCCTCCACCACTAGCACACAGTGGCAGCAGTGTGTACCATCTACAAGATCTACACTGCAGAAACTCACCAAGGTTCTTTCAACAGCATCTTCCAAAGCCAAAACCTCTACCACCTAGAAGGACAAGGGCAGCAGATACATGGGAACACCACCACATGCAAATTCTCTTTCAAGTCACATACCATGGAAAGAAATTGCAGTTGCAGGGTCAAAATTCTTGAACTCGCTTCCTAACAGTACTGCGGTGCACCAGCACCAGATGGACTGTAGCGGTTCAAGAAAGCAGCTCACCACCACCTTCTCAAAGGCAATTAGGGATGAGCTCACATCCCAAGAATGAACAAAAGGCACAACCAGTTTAAAAAAGAATCACCTATAAAATTCTGCAGGGTGGCTGTTTTTTTGCTATCTTTCTAGAAATTCCACTTGCTGTAGCCTAGCTTGATGATATGCAGCTTTCCCATACTGTACTCACTTTCACAGGGTTTCCAGGTGGAAGCCATGTAAGCTATTCAGCCCATTAAGTCGGTGATGGCTCTTTGAAAGAGCAATTCAGTTAGCTGCACTCCCCTGCATTTTCCCCATTTTGCTGCAATTTCTTTTTCTTCAAAATTTAGCCAATTCTCATTAGAGGGCTATTTCTGAATCTACGGCCATTACCCTATCAGGCGGTGCATTCCAAATCCTAACCACTCAAAAAAGTTTTCATCAAGGTTATGATGCCAAACACCTTAAATCTGCGCACTGTGCCATTGCTCCATTAAATATCTGTCTGCCGGTCTTTGACTCCAAATTACCTTGGGCCAGGTCCATCTTCAATTTGCTCATATTTGTCCTCTTCCAGTTAAGTACTTTTATTCTAGATTGCTCCATGCTCTTCTTCATAACGAATATAAACCGTATGATACTATGATTACTATTCCCAAGATGTTCCTCAACTCTAACATTCTCCATTCAACCCACTTCATCCCCTGAGGCTAAATCCAGCAATACTGCCTCCATGATTGGGTAGGAAAGATACTTCTTTAAACTTCATTCTCGGGGTGTGGGCTTCGCTGGCTGGGCCAGCATTTATTGCCCATCCCTAGTTGCCCTCAAGGTGGTGAGGGGGAAGGTGGTGAGCTGCCTTCTTGAACTGCTGCAGTCCATGTGGTGTAGGTACACCCACAGTGCTGTTAGGAAGGGAGTTCCAGGATTTTTACCCAGTGACAGTGAAGAAATAGCGATATATTTCCAAGTCAGGATGGTGGGTGACTTGCAGGGGAGCTTCCAAGTGGTGATGTTTCATCTATCTACTGCCCTTGTCCTTCTAGATAGTAGTGGTTGTGGGTTTGGAAGGTGCTATCTAAGGAGCCTTGGTGAATTCCTGCTCAAGAAAATTCATCTGAACACAATTCAGAAATTCTTCCCCTCTCTGCCCTTAATGCAATCGCTGTTGAATTTAGTATTAGGGTAATTAAAATCTCCAATTACCACTGCTATGTAGTTTATGCATTTCAGTAATTTCTTTGAAAATCTGTTCTTCTATTTCTTCCCTACTACCTGGTAGGCTACAAAGTACACCAAGTAAGCTGATAGCTCCATTATTGTTTAACTCTGACCAAACAGATGTAAATTTTATGAAAAATAAACAACCGTACTGGTATAGCAATGATTCAAGGATAAGCAAGACACTTACCTCTCCCTTTCATCAGGAGAATAGTAAGAACTGAAGCGTGCAGCTCGTTCATCTAGTTAACTCCTTTCACAAAATGCATATGGTTTATATGCAACTAATAAAGCATAGATTCTACTTTTGTGAGATGTGGTTAAAGATTTTGCAGGCTTCACGTTTGAGAAGCTGAGATTTATGGTATTAAATGCAGCATGGACACAATGGGCTGAATGGCCTTCTTTAGTGTTGTAATTACACTATGGGCTGAAATTTCCCCCAGTTGGCGGGGGGTGCGCGGGGAGCGGGTGGGAGCGAGCGTGCTCCCGATTGGCGCCCCCAATCGGGTTCATGCTGCCATTTTACGTAGGCAGGCCAATTAAGGCCCACCCAGTGTGGCGCTCACCTGGAAGCGCTGAGCGCTCCCTGTGTGGGCAGGGGGAGATTCCCTGAGTCTGGGCCTGTGCTCTTACGTGCGCATGTGCACGAAGGAGCGCAGAAATCTCCCTGAGGTGCAGATTTAAGGTTCAAACATTTACATAAAGAATTAAAAATAATTTAAGACATGTCCCCTCATGTGACAGTGTCACATGGGCTGGGACATGTCAAGGAACATTAATTAAAAAATGTATTTAATTTATAAACACTCCCGCCTGTGGATGAGGTTCCATGAAAAATGCGAAGGCCGCCTGGGCTCTTTGCCTGCCCACCAATCTCAGGGTTGGACGGGCAGCTCATTTAATTGATTTAATTAGTTTTAAACAGGCCTTAATAGGCCTTTGACAGTTCGGTGGGCGCGCAGCCGAGTCGGCTGCATGCCCGCCGAACTGAAAATCTAAATGACGCGCAGTGAAGTTGGGACGCCTGCCCGAGGTCACCGCACGTTATTTTACACGGCCCGCTCGTTGACCAGAAAATTATCCCCTAGGACTCCAAACGCATACCAAAATACTTGTTAAGTAGGATCCTTAGAATTAACTCCAGTTAATACTCTTAATTCAGTGAAAAATAATTTTCAACTCTCCTCAATCCATCCACTTTACAATGGTTGGGTCCACACACTGGCCTGGATTTTCGCCACAATGGTGAGCCTCTACGGAAATGGATAAAATTTCTAGGTCTCGCCCACGAACACAGCACTTCCCATTTTTGCAGGGGCAGGGCTGGAGTCGGAACTGACTTCTGATTTTTGAACTCTGACTGCATGAATCCCCAAATCCACAAAGCAGATTAGGTAAGAGGAATCGCAGAATCATACCGTGCAGAAGAGGCCCTTCGGCCCATCGAGTCTGCACCGACACGTGAGAAACACCTGACCTACCTACCTAATCCCATTTATCAGCACTTGGCCCATAGCCTAGAATGTTTATGACGTGCCAAGTACTCATCCAGGTACTTTTTAAAGGATGTGAGGCAACTCACCTCCACCATCCTCCCAGGCATCGCATTCCAGACCATTACCACTCTCTGGGTAAAAAAGTTTTTCCTCACATCCCCCCTAAACCTCCTGCCCCTCACCTTGAACTTATGTCCCCTCGTGACTGACCCTTCAACTAAGCTGCTGCCTATCCATCCTGGCCATGCTCCTCATAAGGAAGTCTGAACTTGGCGGATTCTTTGGATAGCCAGGGTGCCCCTTTGGAGAGGTAAGGCACCTTTTTGGATGGGGTCCCAGGGCATCTTTGGGAGAAGTAAGGCACCCTTAGGGATTGTTATAATTAAACATGTTTATGCATTTTTATACACAAACTCATTGAACTATTAAGCTGTCCAGGAAGAGTCAAAGGATGCTAGGTGAATTAACATGGAGGGGCGAAGGGCATAGGGGTATGGGATGGCATGAGTTGGCAGTAAATTGGAAGTGGGGTATGAGGGGCCATGGGAAGTGGGTAGAGGGGCATGGGCTGACATAGGGGATATGAGGGGGCCATGGGGGGAGGGGGGATGACTGTAGGGGAATGGGCTGGCATAGGTTGGCAAGGATGGGGCATAGGGAGGAGGGGCGAGTAGTGTTTTTTGTTTTATTATATTTTTATAAAAAATTAAAATTTATTTACATGTTGTGGGCATCGCTGGCTAAGCCAGCGTTTATTGCCCTTCCCTAATTGCCCTTGTTTAGAGGGCATTTTAGAGTCAACCGCATTGCTGTGGGTCTGGAGTCACATGTAGGCCAGACCAGGTAAGGACAGCAGATTTCCTTCCCTAAAGGGCAGTAGTGAACCAGATGGGTTTTTACAACATTTGACAATGGTTTCATGGTCATCGTTAGACTTTTAATTCCAGACTTTATTGAATTCAAATTCCACCATCTGCCGTGGTGGGATTCGAACCCAGGTCCCCAGGGCATTACCCTGGGTCTCTGGGTTACTAGTCCAGCGACAATACCACTACGCCATCGCCTCCCCTAAATTTAAGCACAATTCCAGAGCACTGAGGCAAGCCTTGTGCCCAGCAGCCTCCACTCGGGGTCGTCCGCTCTAATTCCTATTTCAGACCTCCATTCTGACTGACAATCCAATCTACAGGCGGCCATTTCTAACTGTTGAGCCAAGGAATTTCCCGACTCTGCGAACCCAACCCAGGGACGAAAATCTGGCTTTGTGTGAAATCTTACAGAAGGTAACAAGCTCCACAATTAATTGGAACCTTTTGTATATCTAAAGAACTAGTGTGTGTCGCAAAACTGTTTTAAAAATATAGTCTTTAAACAAAAAAAAAATCAAGCTGAACAGAGATCTATCATACATAAATATTCATGAAATTTAAATTGGAAACATAGAAGACTCCACCCATTACCTGTAACATTGGGTTGAGCCATCAGTGCTGAAACAGGGATGGTTTTTATGATGGTGGTTGCTCCAGGTTTGCTGCTAGTTGGTGAGACACTGCCAAGACCCAGGATCGTTTGCTTCGTACCTATTCCACCAGCTTGCGAGGTTGTGATTATTGTTGCTGGCTTACCATCTGCTGCTGTTACAAGTCTCACTATAGTCCCTGGAGGAAAGGGACCTTTTGCCTTCAAATGTGTTAAAATAAATCAAAGTGTTTGTCAAATGGGAAACAGTAAGATGAATGCCATGGCAGACATACACCAGAAACAATTATTTCATTCTTTTCTAACACAGTTTTGTATATTTAAAAAAATACAGCTAATTCATAGTATGACTCCTGCAATAAAAACTCAAATTAGTTTAAAACAGAGATAGCCAGCTGTGATTTTTCTAGAATCAATTTGCACCTGTGCTCTGATACTGAAACATGCAGAATTTTAATGTATGTCTATGAAGCAAACACAGTAGATAGGCAGGCAATGGGACAGAGCAATCACAGAAACAAGTCAATGCAATGTGAAATGGCATACAATGATAATACCACTGAACCTGCATAAATGCGAACTTTGTCTACACATTTCACACACCATATTTGTTCTTAACTGTTTTCATTGCTCTTCAAGTTATTCTGTTTCTAAGCAATGTTTTAAACATTTTTTTACTGTATACTTTACACAAAAGTTTGTATTCCATTCCTTGATTATACATGCACAGATAAATGGATTCAACTATTTATTTGTGGGATGGGCAGAGTTAGCATCTAATTTCTATTGGTATTTATCCTATTTTAAATGATCGCCAGTTATGGTGTGAGACTCAACAAAGTGCTAGAAAAAGCAGGTTCAGGGGTTCATCTTAACAACTACAGAACTGTCTGTATTGGAAAATGCCACAGTGCTATAAATTTGGGTGAACAGATGGAACATAGGAACAGTAGTAGGACATTCAGCCCCTTCAGCCTGTGCCACCATTCAATTTGATCATGGCTGATCCATTTTTCCACTATCCTTACCTAACAAACATCAGCTAATCTCAGTTTCGAAAATTTCAATGAATCCCTCAGTTCTATAACACAGTTACATATAAATTAAACATACATCTAACTGATATTTATTTGGTTCATTAAGGTGTGTAAGAGTTTAAAACACAAAATATAAAAATAGTAAAAGAAAGCAAATTTGAAGTTTAATAACTGAAGCAAAAACTGCAGAAACATGACTATAATCACCTTCAGATTTAATATTTTCCTAATAATTGATAAATACTGAAGTTCCAATTGACAATTATGATACTGTATTATAATTTTAAAAATAACAAATTTGATCAGTTTTTGTAAGGAAAGGAACTAAAAACTGTTCTATAATCTGTAACGGTGTTTTCCTGAACTCAGAAGAATGCCATTATAAGACTGGTGTTACTGCATGAAATATATAGCATTCAGAATCAAGCTGCACTGTCATTGAGCTTCAGTGTATATAATATTTTTCCCCAGCAATAAAGGAGGTCCACAGATAATACAAGCAATGCTTTGTTCCCTAGTTGATGAATTTTTAATGCTTGGAGACACTGTCCACCAGAGAGATAGCTTTGTCCTAACTCTTCAGATATTTAAAGTTTATGAAATGCTCAACAATACATCAATCATCAACGTAAGTCGAGTCAGATTTTCACCATGCTGTCAAGTAGACTCACGGAAAGTAGTGCAAGACCTTCTCTATTAGCTGGTCTCCCAAATAAGGGTACATATCTAGTGTTGTACAACTCCAGTGTGGTGCAAAATCATGTTTCAAAGTGTCCCTGACACAAGGTAGAATGCTGGCCTTGAACTATATCTGAATTTGACTATGCACGCAGTACAAGTTTTGTTGTTTAGTTCTCAAATGCTTGCTGTAGTGCTCTGCTATCGCACAGTGTGTAACCTTGAGGGAATAAAGGTAAGGAGAACTGGACTAATCTGTTCCAACCTACAAAATATTCACTGAAATATGGTGCAGCATTGATAATAGCCACAGAAAAGTCTGTGGCACAGACTATGTCACCTGATCTCCCAAATGGAAGAAACATGGCAGCAAGTAGCAGCACTGAGGAATAATAACACAGAAAAGGCAAAGACGACCCAGTAAGCTTCTTAAAGAATATATATCTATGAAAAGTAAATTGCTAATGATGTTGCTTTTGTATCTAAAATGGTAACTGGTTAGGGAAGGCTTCAGAGCCACTCTCCAGAGCCACTTAGTGGCCACAGCCTGCAACGATATTGTGATGGTTGAAAGAACAAAATGAAATGGGAACAGTTGAGCAACTAATTAATAATGGTAGATGCTGAAAGAAAAGTATGACAACAGGATGTAACATTTGTAGACAGAAGTGCTCACCCTATGAAACATTTTTAATACAGATATGGATCCATACATTTTCTATAACTGTAACAACACATGCTCCTGGAAATCACTGTGGGCAGTATCACTGATAACTTAGCACTGTCTCTTGGTGTTGTTCTATCTGCTATTTAAACAGAGACATTAAAACTGCTAAACACACAGTTAATTTATCCACTGTCAGCCATAGTCATTTCTAGGTTATGATTATGAAAATGTAACACAACATACCTGAATGAACTGTGCCAAAGACCCAGCAGTAGCCTGGCCTGTGATTGAAGCACCAGTTTGTACAGGGGCTGTCTGAACAAGAGTCATCATTTTCCCCAGATTGGAGATCTAAACAGAACAAATTTCAACAGGTCACACATGGTTAACAACAATAGCAACCAGCACTTACAAAAAATTTAAGATAGAAAATAATCCACAGTGCTTTACAGAGGTGATTAAAAAAGATAAAAGGAATAAAGCAATGGACAAGGTGCAAGGCACAAGGGTTAGGTGAGGTGACTATAGCTGAAAAGACTTTAAGGCTTTAAAATGACAGAACAGTGGAAAAGATGACGGAGTTTAAAAAAGCAATTCCAGAAAGTAGAGCCAAGGAGGCTCTAAACATACATATATTCATGCTAAAAAATTTACGACCGACATAAAATTTTCTTAAAGTTGTGCTTGGTGATACATATAGACAATTTTCGTGGAAACAAAAGAAAGTTTACTACGCCCAACATACACAAGAGAAGTAGGCAAGTTTTAAAAAAATTACTTTGTGTTCACACATCAGACCATACACAAGTTAAAATTAACGCTAACCTGTACACAATCCAGCAAAGCAAGATGGCAATTGTTACAAAAATCCATCTTGTTTTCTCCAAGTTAGTAACCTCAAACACATGAAACAACTAGTTCCTGCTATACAAATTTTCATGGTTCAGTGAAAACAAATCTTAAAACTAGGCAAAAAGTAAATCAGGATGAATAAAACCACATATGCCCAATTACAACTAATCTCTTCAAGTTTCATCATATGATGCATCAGTTAACAAGATGAAAAAGGGACTTAATCCTGAGGTTTCTGCTAATGTTGCTCTGTAATGAGCTGTTAAGTGCAAATGAACATCCTAAAAAGTTAATTTGCCCTCTAATTTTCCCTCCTCTCCACCCAGTGTTCCTCTGAAGACACAGCTGAGATCAAGAAGTATCAAGCAGTTATATGTGTCCTAACACTTTGTTGCAAGGCACATAGGACCCCAGTTTGTTTAATAAGGAAAACTGAACAAGAGGTGTTGGTGCAGGAACACAGTCAAACATTGCGACAACCGCAGCATCTACACCCGAGGAACAACGAGTGGGTTGAAGGCTTCCAACACCGAAGGTTCCTGCACCAATGGCCAACATAGGATCCAACATTATAACGAATGCAGGTACATGCCAGTCTCCATTCTTCTGGGCTGTGGTCAAGGCCTGGATCCCCAAAGATGAGAGCATTTTATTTTTTCCAAAATGCGAGGATAAGTTCTATAAATTCTGTTTTGGAAGGGAAGGGGTATCTGGCACTAACCCCCATTGCTCAGCCTCTCACTTGCCAACCTACACTGCGCTATGCAGGCCAATTTTTGTAGCAGTGGCCAGCCACACATTTTCAGACCCTCAAAGCTAAATTTTCAACTTGCCATTCAGGTGTAAAACTGCCATTATGGATGCTTATTACAGAGCCCACCTGATTCAAATTTCCAATGACCTCTCCTAAGGGGCCACCAAGCCACAAGGCCAGATTAATACCCGAGCAGCAAGTTGAGAACCCGCACCTCAGCGTTCAATGAGGAGAAATCACCTTGAGGCTTCATTAAATCATTAGCACAAATCTGACATGCAAAGCCATTTAATAATTTTGAAGGGCTAATTACCAGGGAGCCTCCACCACCGACTTGAATTGGGCTTTTGACAAGCGTGAACGTTTTGGTGACACCGCCCACAACAGTGGTGACAACTTGAGTCTGTTGAGCTACAGTCAATGCACCAGATTTATGTACAGTTATAATAGGTCGGGATGAAGCAGAGCCAAGAGAGCCAGATGACGTTGCCACTTGTGCAGCTGCTGTCTTCAGCATTGTTGTGGCCGGCGTGTTCACCTGCACAACATAAAGGCACTTTTACACATCTTTCGTAGAATGCAGATACATTGCTAGAATTACTTTTACACCTGTCCATTATGGCTCAATGACAAAGAACATTCACTTCACAATTAAGTGCTACAAGCTTCTTTCACCCACACTAAGAAAAATTCACTTTGTTTGTCTTCACTTCATTGAAATCACCATTCCTCCACTGTCCATCCAGCAATAGTGAAAAATATATCTGGTATACTGCATTTTGGGACTTGCAACCAGGAATAATCTCTCCATTATGAATGAACGGTAAAGGACAACATTTATTATAGGTAACTTTTAAAATATGTCATTTATAAATAGATACATCATTTCTGAACACAATATCCTCCCATGGACTCCGATTTCCCTGATGTGTTATGGAGAAATTCAGCTAGCAATGGCTTAATTTTTCACCAACAAGGGGCTGATGATTCCTCCCACCAGCAATTTATCCTGAAAATAAATCACTGTGAATAAATTCTAATTTGCAGCCAGACTATTAAAGTTCAAGACAATACCTTTTCATGCATTTAAAAAAAATTTACTTACTATCTAACATTCCAAGTTCTTTTCGAGCAATTACTTCTTAATAAAAGCATAAGCTTACAGTTAAACATACTTTGAAAGCACTTCAGCATGAAGTAAAGCTTCCCTTGCCCTAGTGAAAAAACCAAGCAATACTCAGATAAGAGGATTTTATTCACAAGCAACAAAGTGATATTGTAAAAAGGGAGAAAGTAGTAAGGATTTTCCTGATAGATGGGAAAGAAAGGAAAAGAAAGGAAGAGCTTCTATTAGTCAATCTACAATTCCACACCAATGTCTAGAACAGGGTGACCTACCTTCTTGCTCCTCAACCCAATTCCCAATAAACATCCAACTTTGAATGAATGGTAGCCAGTTCTTCCCAGTCATTAAGTTGAGGAAGCAGGACTTTGCCAGGGGATGGGTGGGGGGCGGGGTGTGTGTGTGTGTGTGTGTGTGTGTGTGTGTGTGTGTGTGTCTGTGTCTGTGTGTCTGTGTGTGTGTGTGTGTGTGTGTGCTTTTCAGCCATCCAGATACAGTGTCCAGTTGATCCTACTTGATTTTGCAGGAGTTTTGCCAATCTACCAACTGTTCAAAATGGCAACAATTTGTATAACAAGCTGCATCAAGCTTTGAGTCCAAACTGCAAAATGATGAGGTAGAGCGGCAGCAGAGAAGGAAAGGAAAGGAAACAAATCCTGCACCCCAGATCCTGCTACCTCATGGGATGTCCTGCCCTGTGTGCCCAGAGATTTCCGGGTCAACAACTGGCCTGTTTGGTCTCATGAAGACCATGGCAGAAATTCACCATCCTGAGTAGACGTGCTCCTCGAGTCGTGGGACACAGCCTACGACAAAAGATCCAACTTCCCTTCCTGCCTCCCATTGTAGGTACCACTGCAAATAATTTCCTTTCCTTGCTGACTGTACTGCTGCTGGCTTTCAAAACTGCCTTTATAACACACCTGTCCCAGCTATAATCCCTCTGTCCTTCCAAGCTATTAACCCGTCTCTGAACTGCCTTTCCTCACCAAGATCCTTTGGCGTGGCATATCTTTGCCTTCCAAAACTGTGCTCATCCCTCCTAGTAGCCTGTGTGAATCTCTCTAATCAGTTTTCTGCCTTTTCCACAGCACTGAAACAGCACTAACCATGGTGACCGTTACCATTGTGCGTCATCCACCCTTGTTCTCCTTGGCCACTCTGCAGTTTTCAGTAGTGAATCTCACAATCCGCTCTCTCCTCTGCTATTCAGTCCACACGACTGCCTCACTTGGTTGCAATTTAATCATCAGCAGATCATCTCTGATAGCAGCTTCTCCTCCCACCCTCAACTTCAAGCCTGGTGGGATATATTCTCGCTTGTCTGGTGGATGTTCTGTGTTGACATTCTGGAGAGTACAGCTGATTTGGAACTGTATATCTCAGCTCATATCAAAGAGTCACAGAATGATACAGCATAAAAGGAGTCCATTCAGTCTATCATGCCTGTGCCAGTTCTTTGGTAGAGCTATCCAATTAGTTCCATCCTCCTGCTGTTTCCCATAGCCCTGTATTTTTTTTTTCCCTTATCCAGAGAGAAGGATCCAAGTTAGGTAAATGGAGTCAAGATGTTTTTGCAGCATTTAGAATTTGTGGCCTCAGAGTGGCAGGCTAGATGCTGCTCCCAAGCAGCATTACTGCATGTTATTATGCTCCAGTCATGAAATAACATCTAATCTAAGTTACTATGTGCAAGGCCACAGGAGATATACTAGTCTAGGGAAACTTCTGATAAAAGCAAAGCTGCCTCTACCTAACCTCAAGATGTTCCTAATTAGGGCATTTTTCCACAAGGTCAGCCTCAAATGGATAGGCTGTATTAGTGGTTAAGTGTCAGAATTATGCTCCAGGTTCTTTGAACGCTGCCAAGCAGTGCTCCAGCGCTACTGTAGCCAATGTTCCCTTTAAGCTGCATGGACATGCAGAAACTCAAAAGTCCCTGCGCAGGCGGAACACAAGTCAGCCCCTTTAAATTACCAAGCAAAAATTTAAAGGGATTGCACACCTAAAGAAAGTATCCATGTACTCAAGAAAAATTAAAGGGAACATTGATTGCAAACCTTCTACTTTTTTTTAAAAAAGGGCTTTCAAATTGGTACATTTTAGTAACTTACACACCCCTTCAATAATCGGACAATCATTTATCAGTTGAACAGTACAATAAAATTCCTCCTTCTTGCCACCAATCAAACACACCTCCCCCAATTTCTAATTATTCTTTTATTCGTTCATGGGGTGGGGGTATCACTGGGCGATCATTTATTGCCCATCCCCAAATGCCCTTGAGAAACAAGTGGGCTGCTAGGCCATTTCAGGGGACATTTAAGAGTGGGTCTAGAGTCACATCTAGGAAGTTTCTGCAAGTCTCTGGAGTCACCAGATCTGGAGGCCAGAACAGGTAAGGATAGCAGAATCGACAATGGTTTCATGGTCATCATCAGACTTTTAATTCCAGATTTTTTATTGAATTCAAATTTCACCATCTGCCATGGTGGGATTTGAAACCAGGTTCCCAGAGCATTACCCTGGGTCTCTGGATTACTAGCCGAGTGACAATACCACTACGCCACCGCCTCCCTGTCCCCACTATATAATCAGCTTGAACAGAATGTTATGACTCCACTATATACAAGTTATATTTCCCTCACACTGTACTTCAAGCCTCATGATAAAAATGAACTAATGATTTAACTGGTAGATAAGAGGGAAAGAAAAGTAAATACTCACACTTACTACAGAGGGAACAGCATTTGTGGTGCTTTGAGCTGGGACAACCAGACGGACACCAGCAGGTAAGGAAGAAACTGCAGCTTTTACTGTCTGTACAGCTTGCTGGGAGACTGTAACCAGCTGGGCTGCTGCTGAAGACATCCCAGATACCTGAGCAGCAGAGACTTGCACTGGAGTCATAGCACCTTTACAGAATACAAGTAGAAATATGTAAAGTACTGTACAAACCAAAAACTGAATAATTAATTGAAGTTCTAGAATATTCCTCCAAATGAAGTACATTCCTCAGTTAAAATGTTGTAATAGTCACTCAGTAGTACAGAACTTGAGCGCTGCTGAAAAAGGAGATCAGATTTGCAAGAATACCAATTGTAAAGGGAACACAAATTTATGCTGCATGAGAAGACAGTGCTGACTGGTTGGCAAGTGGACTCTGATTGGTAGAGGCTTTGCCATGGAGAATGCACCAGGGAACAGTTAACTGCCAAGCTTTTGTTTAAATTCAAACTAGGCAGGTCAACTCTGATTGGTAAAGGCACTGTCCCGGGGAATGAACCAGGGAATGGCTGTTCTACGACCTTTTGTTTAGTTAAAAAAGATTGCATTGTGTGGGCGTGCTCCTTCTGTCTGCAAAGGACAGGGCCCTGTGTGTGAATATATGTAGCTTCTAGCATGCGCAAGTGAGCCACACTACAAGCTCAATTGATCTTAAATTGGTTGTCAGTGTAATTCGTAGCACGTTGAGGATTATTTAGCAAGTGCCGTCCAATCGCGGAATTAAATCTAATGTTGGACACTATGCTTTCAGTTTTGTTACCACGGGCTGGTTGCGTACAGTCAGTACTTCGTCTGTTGCGCTTAGCCGAAGATACACGCTGTTTGAAACGATCTGTCAGTCATTGGGGTGTACAGCCTTCATACCTAGCATCACACTGGCATTGAAATTCATATATCACATTACTCATTTGTGTGATAGGCAGAACGTCTTTTTGGCTTGACAGCAACATCCTGTTAGTGGCGAATACCACTCGTGTTGCTACTGCAGAGTAGCAGCACGAAACAGCTAGCTTCAGTGTGAAGTTATCCATTTTGGTTGGAAGAATAAAAAGGAGACTTATTATTTAAATGGAGAGAAACTTCAGAATGCTTCAGTGCAGAGGGATCTGGGTGTCCTCGTGCATGAATCGCTGAAAGCTAGTATGCAGGTACAACAGGTAATAAGGAAGGCAAATGGAATTTAGGCATTTATTACTAATGGAATAGAGTATAAAAATAGGTAAGTGTTGTTGCAACTGTACAAGGGATTGGTGCAACTGCATCGGGAGTACCGCACAGAGTTTTGGTCCCCTTACTTGAGTAAGGATGTAGTTGCATTGGAGGCAGTTCACTAGATTGATTCCAGAGATGTGGGCCTTGTCTTATGAGGAGAGATCGAGCAGTTTAGGCCTATACTCACTAGAGGGGATAGACAAAGTAGACGCGCAGCGGATGTTTCCCCTTGTGGGACCATAGTTTTAGGCTAAGGGGTGGTAGATTTAAATCAGGGATGAGAAGGAATTACTTTTCTCAAAAGGGTCATGAATTTGTGGAATTCACTACCTCAAAGTGCAGTGGATGCCGGGGCGCTGAATAAATTTGAGGAGATAGACAGATTTTTAATTAATAACGGGTTGAAAGGTTATGGGGAGAGGGTGGGAAATTGGAGTTGAGGCCGAAATGAGATCAGCCATGATCGTATTGAATGGCGGGGCAGGCTCGAGGGGCTGAATTGCCTACTCTTGCTCCTAGTTCTTACGTTTACCTGTTGCTCAAATTTTTGAGGCACCTTACCCTCTCAGGGTAATTTGAGGTAGACTGAGCACTTTTCAGGACCGAAAGTGGCTGCCTTAGGCATTCATGAGTTTGCGTAACATACAGTGCGAAATGAACTGATAAGGAAAGCCATTATCCTGCAGGATGCCTTGATGTGCCCTATTTAGGCATCAAGCTTGCATAATGAACAAGTGGCTTGCGACCTATTTACAAGGTTACCGATAAGCCTAATGTTATAGCGTGTGAAACTCTAGGAACCACAATATTTTTTGAAATGGAACGCTCAAATGAGCTCCCTTTCCTTAATGTGATAGTTGAGAGATCTGCCAACGGGTTCTGTACTATGGTCTACCACAAGCCTACCTTCACTGGTCAATATACGCACTGGGATTCCTATGTTTTTACGAGGGGGGTCTCATGGCAGGTGTTGAAGGTGAGGCCTGAATCTTGCCGGAGAGGCTGGGGGAATGGGGTGAGAGCGCTCTCGGGGGAAGACCTCGGGGAAGGTGGGGGCCGGAGGGGGCAACTGAAATGGAAAGTCCCGCCCGAGGTCCAAACAGGGTGCCCAGCCAGGCTTCCCCCCAACCCCAAATTCCTCCCGCCAGCCTCAAACCTGAGGCTGGGTGGGAAGCAGCCTTTAAGTAACCATTATTAACCATTTCCCTTGGCCTCACCCACCCCGCATAAAATTGTGGAGAGGTCAGGAAGGCCACTCAGGAAATTTTAGAGGCCCCCCCACCTCACACCCCCTAAAATTCTGCCCTATGTCTTTATCTAGGTTCCCCTTAAATGCATCTTTGCTATTCACCTCAACTACTCCTTGTGGTAGCAAGTTCCACATTTTTACCACTCTCTGTTTAAAGAAGTTTCCCTTCAATTCCCAACTGGATTTATTAATGACAATCTCATTTTTATGGCCTTTGGCTCTGGTAACCCCTGGAAACGTCTTACCTACCCTATCAAACTTCTTTCATAATCTTAAGGACCCTGATCAGTCCACCCTTCATGACAAATAATAACTGATAAAAAAAAAAACAATAAATGTTTCCCTTTCTTAATTTACTTATGAAATATAAATGAATGGTCTCAAAGGAATAAGAATCAATCCCTTACATTGCCCAACATATATTACTATCGCTTTGGAATAACTGTGATATAGCCAAAATCCTCTGCAATTCAAAATGCAGCTTTTTGTTTAAATAAACTCAAACAGATTAATCCCAATTACAAATACTGATATACAGAGTAGCACATTACGACTGAATCCCATCAGGTATGACTAACAGCAATGACAGTAGGGAAAGGCACTGGAGTAGTCACTGTTGTGCGTCATTCCAATGTGCAAAGTATAGAGATTCAGGCTCAAGAATCCCCATATAATTAACTTTCAAATGCTGACTTGGCTATTTTAGCTAATGTTGGGGGTAGGGAAGGAGTGGGAAGGTGGTGAAGGCATTAGTTAGAGACAAACAGTAAAATAAGTTAAATCAAGCAGTGAATGTGCACTTCACAGTGACTAGGTACAGAACTATGGCTGATAACTTGCCTTTATATATTCAGCTAAGAAACCATACCAGGTATAACTTAAAACAGGAAAATTACTCTAAAACAATAGTTTAATATATTTAAAAAATAATAGCTTTCAAAATCAGCAACACTAAAATAAACCTTGCTGCATGGGAGGAACATTAAGAGGTTATAATTAACAGCATTTCAATGTTTGTAAACACAAGCCTTAAATATTTTCTTGTACAACTGGCACATGATAGTCGGAAATACAAAGGTTTTAAATGGTGACAATTAAAACTATTAAAAATACCATGGTGCTTACTAGTCATTCCAGGAACCAGCGCACTAGTAGGGGAAGCTACTTTAGAAACAGGGAGCGGTGAATGCAGCGGTGTGGCAGGAGAAGCAGGCGTAGGAGAAATAGGGCTGCACGGAGTCTTCTGTGGCAGTGGGGTGTTGCTCAATGATGGAGTTGCCATGGTGGTGGTGGTGGTGGTAGTTGATGGCGGCATATCATACTTTTGCAGCTGAAGAAGGTAGGCATCTGCAGTTGGAACAGCACCCCAACACACTTCAAGTGAATTTGTGCTGGCTCTAACCAACTGCACACGGGATGGTGCAGGGGGTTTTTCTAAAGACAAATGAAACAGTATTTCAAGTTAAATTTAGTAAAACTGTATTTTAATATTTCTCTCACATACCTCTGCCCAGACCCACATTTCTGAAGCTTCTATTTCCAAAAATCAAGATAAACTGCTGCCCTCCATTATTCCAACGTCAACGTTATCTCAAACTGATTAGGAATAGACTGGTAAAGGTTTATCATAAAACCATTTGCATATTCCTGATCTAGATTCCAATTCTCACGCAATTTTCTATTTCTACCACTAGCTTTTAAAACACGCCATGGTACGTTCCAGTCTCCACCACCTAAACATTTATGGTCCCAAAAATAAATGCATCCCTTCTTCTGAAATAAAAACCAAGCAGCCGAAATGGATATAAATATACACAATATAGTTATAGATAAGAAAAGTCATTCAGACTTCCAGAAGTACCCTACATTTCCCCCGCAAGAGCAGCGCCCATTTTTAAAAAAATGATTCCAGGATTTTTGCCTCTAGTACACATTCAGGTGGTCTGTTTCACATGTGCATCATTGTGCATGAAGAGGAATTTCCCCATTGCTGTTTGAACCCATATCTCCATGCCATACTCTTGCAGTTCACTTTCAGAGGCATTTTAAACCTATTTCAAACAAAAAAACAATTCTTCAGCCCAAGTTTAGCATTAGGGACAATGCAACACCCACCAGTTTCCAAATACCAAAGATCTTTGCAGCAGACTTGATTATTCCAAGCCTTCCGGTAGCCATCTCTTCCACTCCAGATATAAAGACGAGTATGAATAGCAACAGCACAGTGACCAGCCCTGGCCCTTGGTACATTGTCCTCCAGTGTGTCTGAGACTACAGGTGTCCACATATTGCCATCTGCCAGAAATACACCACTAACTTAATTCATTCTGCCAAAGCATTTTTTTAAAAAAATTACACCACTTATAAAACGTAAACACAGAACAATTAAATAGTGAAATTCTGATATATGCTTTAATCTTATGAAACAGAGCCACAAATTAAATTATATTAGAGTTTTGAAACTGTTTTCAAGTGACATACTGTTGCCATTTACCTCAGAGGATACTTCCCAACACCGACATATTCAACATAAAAAAATGTTCCATACAAGTTTTTAAAAAGTACACACCATGTTTTCCCCTGAATTAAACCAGGTTATATCTGAAGTATATGATAAAACTGTGTTTGTGTATACTATTTATCTGTGGATACACTTTGTGAACCAGTAGCTTATGAAAAATTGACCGCTTAGTAATGGCAACCAGATAACAGACTAACACCAAGACTGAATTATACTGACAATCTATAAATCATTGCTCCTAAAATAAGTTCTATTTAAACTAACTACACAGTTAAAGGCTCTATAGTTACATGCATGAAAACTAAGCAGTCTGAAACTGACAAAACAGGCGATAGATCATTAAAAAACCTGCAATTTTAAAAAAATAAACCATTTACAAAATGACAATGCACTTTATGAAAAGGTCGTTTACAAAAATATTAAACCACCTTTGTCCATAAAGCGAGAAAAGAAAATGTCCTGCCTGTCTTGATGGGAAACTAAGCTACTGAGCTACATTTCACATACTGCTGTAAAAACAGAAATATGTATGGGAATAGATTTAACGCAATAATGATCAGGTAGAATTGGCAATATATTGCCAATATTCAACTCATTTCTACCACAGATCTGAAACGGATATATCTGCTGCACCTTTATCGAAGTCTAGAGTGGATGAATTGAGTAAAAATCTCCCGAGCCAAGGATCAGTCAAAATAATTACAACACAATCAATATAAATGTGGAATTTCAAGGAAATTACCTTTTCTTTTCATTAGAACATAGCAAAAAATTTAAGTACAACCATGACGAATCACCTCCTCAAAGATGTCCATGTTATTTCTTAAATTTAGAGGAAGCAAGCAAATAATTTAAATTGTTAATGTAAAATTGCTTCTGGAATGAATTGTTCAATAATTCTGGCAGAGAAGTGAGATGGAAATCTTCTGTAGGGAAATTCAATCACTGGATTCTAGGCTACTTTCTAGCTTGGATGATTCTCTTGACTAAAAGATACTTGCGAACATTTGAATATTGAATAATTGAAAGTACTGTAGATTATTAATACACTTATTTACAGAAAGCTTTGGTTTAACGTTTCATCCAAAAGACTGCACCGCTAACTCATTACTGCACTGCAGTGTCAGCTAAGATTATGTGCTCAAGCCTTTAGAGTGAGACTTGAACCTGTGACCTTTTAACTCAGATTTGAGTGTGTTACTGACTGAGCCACAGCACACACCCTATGGACAACATTCATAACTGCACAAAAAATGGAAATGAAAAACATTATTTTGCGTTACAATCTGTAAACAATGGCTGGAGATAACAGGAGGGGAAAATGCGGTTTGATTTCATACCCATTAGTCGCTTAAGTAAGAAACTCAAGAGACTGACCTAAATGTAAGTAAGCAAGTGTATTTGTGCACTTCCATTCCTTTTCATGAGTGGCAACTTTCACATCATCCATCACAAGTGGTACCCAGCCACCAAAGACAAACATTCTAAAGGAAAATAAATACAGACAAAAACATAAACAGGTTGTGCTGAAAACTATTTACAACAAAACTGTGCATTTGTATTTAAAACAGATATATCAGACTTAACAAGGAAAACACAATCAGCAATGAATCATGCTGTTTAAATGCGACAGAACGTCAATTATCCAAACCGATGGGAAATTTGGATTGTTCAGATATACTTACACTGTGAAAACATACTTCTGAAAAGCTCATTCAGAAATAACTGTGGCGAGTAGAAACAAAACAATTTGGACAATTGACCTTCTAATTAATAAAAAGATTTAAATGAATATATAATCATCAAAACAACAAATACAGATAATAGTTTATGGAAACCAAAAAGACCATTGATAAGAGGATTCGAGCACCTGATTTGGAAACGTGTTACATAACAGATGAGATGCTAAACAGTGATTACAATTCAATAAACAAAAATGTATCAACGTAATATAATCAGGTGTAAAATAATATCAGATAGAAAAATTAAATGCCTTTTACATTTCAAGTATATCTCAGTGATAATTTAGCTAAAATTCAATTTAAAAAAAATGTGGGATCAGCAGATCAATCAAAGGTTCATTAAAAAGCCAATACTCTTCACATAACAGTATGATTAACTAACATTGGTGCTGAATACGCTAAACCTCTCTGAGTGATTAACAGAGTTATACTGCAAATGATACAAAACCAAAGCTGTGCAAGACCACTGCCTGGAAATGACCTCACACTCAATGCAAGCCATTTAAGCTGCGGTTATACTGTATCTCATGTTTTCAATTGCTGCAACCTCAAACCTGCTGCAGTGATGGGAAATCAGCAGAGATTCGCTACTTGTAGGGACTTTTAGCATTGTGCTAAGGACATATTCCTGGGATGAATATATTCGAAAACAATTTTATAAATATTCAAAATGCACATGGTTATAATTAGAGGAGATAGGTGCGATACTCATTTCAGCAGCTATGAATTTGCGATGATGTGACCAGCATGCTCAGATTACTTTTTATTCACCACTTTCCCATCTCTACCAAGAATTTTCCACCTGAAATCAAATCATTTTTGGAGGCTGGGAAGGGGAAAGGAGTCCTCTTCAGTGTTTAACTACTGTATGTGTAAATAGTTATTTGTAAAAGTGTCTTAAAAGCCACAGAAGTACCAGTGTATCACTTGAATACTCACCATTCGCAATACTTAACACCCCCATAGTAAGTCCCCGGTAAAGATAGAGCAATGTTTATTTTTAACAATTTCTCTCCCACACCCTTCCACATTATTTAAAAAAGAGCAATTAATCATTCTGATTATATTGGTATGATTCCAATAAACTCTTGTGCATGAGAAATGGCACCCACTGATTACCCTGCTAAGAGGCCAGGGACAGAGAATGCTCCTCTTGTACCATATGCTTTCTTTCTCATTACTGACTTTTTGGAAGAATCCTCAGATAGCAGCAGAGCACTTACTTATTTCCAATAACAGTAGCAGAATGCAAACTCCGAGGGAGTGGTGTTGAACCCTTGGTTGCTGGCTTAGTCCAAACCAAGCTTTCTGTAAACAAAAGAAGAAATACTTGACAGTTTACTGTAAATATGTCTGCACAGTGCTGCTGGTCAAGTAATACAGAGTCCAAAAACAATAGTTTTCAATGGGTTATGCTTATATAAACTACTCCATTTAATGCTATATCCAGCTGCCATCAGCTTTGCACATTTTCTATGGCTATTAAAGAAGTAAATTAAGGTGAAGACAAGCAACTTAATGGTTTATGCACAGATTTACACATCAGTCTCCACTTCACCAAATTGCAACAATACTAAGGAGCCATTACAAGAACAACTTACATTTGTATGGCATATTTAACATAGAATAAACACCAAAGATACTTCTGGCGTACTGGAAAGATGCTGAGTCAATGATGGAAATATTAGGAAGGCTGATCAAAAGCTTGGTTGAGGGCGTGGCTGTTTAGGGGAGCCTTAAAGAGAGAGGAATGCAGAGGCAGGAGAGCTTAGCGAGGGAGTTCCAGAGCATGGGCCGAAGAGGCTGAATGCCATGGCCACCAAAGGCAGGGCAACAAGGGAGGGGAATGCACAAGGCTAGAGACAGAGGAATAGAGTGTTGGAGGGAGTGATTGTAGGGTTGAAAGGAGATTCCTGAGAAGGAGGGGTATGGTTATGAAGGTATTTTATACATGAGAATTTTAAATGAAACTTTGGGCTATAAGGTAGGGGTGAGAGAGACAGATTATGGGATGAACTTATTCTTTCACGTGATGTGAGCATCATTGGCTAATTATTGCACTTTCCTAATTGTCCTCGAGAAGATGGTGGTGAGCCACCTTCTTGAGTCACTGCAGTCCTTGTGGTGTAGGTACACCCCCAGTGCTATTAGGAAGGGAGTTCCAGGATTTTGACCCAGTCAGTGAAAGAACGGCAAAATAGTTTCAAGTCAGGATGGACTGTGGCTTGGAGGGGACCTTGCAGACGGTGGTGTTCCCATGCATCTGCTGCCCTTGTCCTTCTAAGTGGTAGAGATCAGGGGTTTGGAAGGTGCTATCGAAGGAGCCTTGGCGAGTTGCTGCAGTGTATCTTGTAGATGGTACACACTGCGCAAATGTTACTTGCCACTTATCAGCCCAAGTCTGAATGTTGTCCAGGTCTTGCTGCATATGGACAGGAATTGCTTCAGTATGAGGAGTCATGAATGGAAATGACCATTTTTTAATCATCAGCGAACATCCCCATTCTGACCTTATGATGGAGAGAAGGTCATTGATGAAGCAGCTGAAGTTGGTTGGGCCCTGAAGAGCTCCTGCAGCAGTGTCTTGGGACTAAGATGATTGACCTCCAACAACCCACAACCATCATCCTTTGTTTTTGGTATGCTCCAACCAACAGAGAGTTTCCACCAACACCACCCCACACTCCCTGCTGCCAATTCCCATGGACCCCAGTTTTTTTAGGGCTCCTTGATGTCACACACAGTCAAATGCTGTCTCGATGTCAAGGGCAGTCACTCTCAGCTCACCTCATGTTATATACATACGAACATAAATATTAGGAGGAGTAGGCCACTAGGCCCCCTGAGCCTGCTCTGCCATTCGATAAGATCATGGCTGATCTCATTGTAACCTCAACTCCAAATTCTTGTATACCCCGATAACCATTCACCCCCTTGCTTATCAAGAGTCTATCTAGCTCCCCTTAAAAATAAGTTCAGCCTTTTCATCCATGTTTGAACCAAGGCTATAATGAAGTCAGGAGCTGAGTGGCCCTAGAGGAACCCAAACTGAGCATCAGCGGACAGGTTATTGGCAATTAATTGCCGCTTGATAGCACTGTCGACAACCCCATCCATCACTTTGCTGACGATTGCGAGTAGACCGAAGGGGCGGTAATTGGCCGGGTTGGATTTGTCCTGATTTTTGTGGACAGGACATGTCTGGGAAACTTTCCACATTGCCAGGTAGATGCCACTGCTGTACTGGAACAGCTTGGCTAGGGACAAGCCTAGTTCTTGAGCACAAGTCTTCAGTACTATTGCTTCAATGTTGTCAGGGCCTCTAGCCTTTACACTATGCAGTGCCTTCAGCCATTGCTTGATACCATGTAGAGTGAATCGAATTGAAGGTTATTGAGGGTGCAGCACTGGAAGCTAATCAGAAGAGCATGGAATAATTAAATCTTGAAGTAACAAGAGGTGGTGTGGAGATGGGTGATGTACTGGAGGTGCAAACAGACAGTTTTTGTGATGAAGAGAATATGTAGTCAAGAGTCCAGCTCGGGGTCAAATAAGACATTCAGTAGCAAACACTCTAATTCAGCCCGGGACAATAACCAGGGTGGGGGATATAATTAGTGGCAAGGATAATGAGTTTACAGTGAGAGAATTCGGTCTTACTAATGCTTAACCGGAAAAAATGTAGCACAGCCAAGATTGAATGTTAGATAAACAGTCCAGACAGTAGAGTTAATGGAGGAATTGACAGTGTGCTGGGGAGATAGAGCTGGTGCCATCAACAATCATGGAGATGCTCATGCTTGAGGGATTTGGGTGGGGTGTGCTCTGGAGATAACGGTGCAGGATGATAAGAGGAGCCAGTGCTGGAGATATTCTAACCACAATCAGGTAACAGTAGAACCAAGCAAGGACTGCCCCTGAGATGGGCAACAGAGGAAAGGCATCAAACTATGTCAAAGGTTACAGAGAGGTTAAGAAGGATGGTGAGGCACAATGCACCAATCGTTCACAGAGGATGTCATTTGCTGGTTGGGAGTGTTCTAGTGCTGTGCTATGGGTGGAAACCTAGTCAGAGAGAGGAAAACGTAAAGATAGAGAAAGATAGGCATGGATTGGGAGGTGTACACAGTCAAGGATTTTGGAGAGGAAAAAGAGATTGGAGATGGGTAAGCAGTTTGCACAGACAGAAGGGTCTGTGGTGGGCTTTTTTGAAAAGCGGGTGATGACACCAGTTTTGAAAGAGAGAGGAGCAGTAAACGTAGCGAGAAAACGACTTACAATACCAGCTATCATGGGGGGCCAAGAAGGGAGTTTGGGTAGTCAGCAGTTTACTAGGAATGAGTTTAAGTGATCAGGCTGCAGATCAAGAGGAGTTTGGAGAGTGCATGAGAGGAAACAGGAGAGAAAATAGAAATAGATACAAATTCAGTGCTAGGGTACAAGGAACCAGCAGGCGATGGGGAGGCATCACAGCAGCACTTTGGGTGGAGCAAGTGATGGAAAGTACAGCCATGTGGAGAGATAGCAGTAAGAGGCAAGGAGTCACCGTCTGAGAAACAAGTTTTAGTCAAAGCCAGGGTGTTATTGCAATCACCAACAATAAAGCTTGGCAAAAAAAGAGAGAGGGAAAGCTCAAATGATGGTCTCAATCTTAATGACAAAGACGACCATGAGCCTCACACATTTATTAGTTTAAGTGAAGATGTAGGGGGCAGAGAAGGGGGACTTAATATTGATAATGGAGAACAAAGGCTGGGTGGTTATCTTTTCTCAACAGGATAATCCTAGTGTAGTGGGTGTTTTTGGCAGAGGACAATGATTCTCATTAGAGCCTGATGTGGCCCAGCTAGCTAGCTTAAAGACTGTGTACCAGATGTGCTCGAGTCTGCACCACTTGAACTTGGTCGAGCAAAGATAGAGGCCATACTAGCACAGCAACTTGGCAGTAAAGGTTTTGCCGACACAAGCACAGTAGAGATGGAGGTGAGGGAGCTGGCAAAGGCTGGGCAGTTGGAAGTCTGAAAGGGCAACTTTCAATGGAACAGGGAAGAATGTTTTTTCCAGATGCAGATAGAGTTGCAATTGGAAGGGGTAGGACAAGTGGTACTACAAAGCTGTCAGAGATAGCTTTGTCAATGATCAAGACTATAGAAGCAGAGGCCACGGAATATGGAAAGATTAAGGGAATTGCTATGATTGGATTACCAGAGTTTATATGAAGGAAGAGGTTTAGGGATGATTGGAAGGGCAGTGAAATCATGAGAGAGAGAGAAAGGGAGGCCGAGATGGAGTTTGAAATCATCAAGGATGAAACGTTGCTCAATTCAGAGGCTCATGGAGGGAAAGGCAGAGGATAACTCTGAGATCTCGGGGTGAGATTTGGAACAGACTATAAACAATGTAAAACAAGGCAAAGGGTTTAAAGGAGGGGAAGATGCCAGAGTGCTGGAGGGAGACCAAGATAGAACTTGGGTGATAAGAGCCACAGCATCACTGCAGAAATTTGGGAGCAGGTGATGTGGTGAGGCATCAGTAAGAGGCAAGGAGTGAGACAAAGTTGCAGATCTCAAGTTCAAACATTCTGGAGGAAATGCAGAGTGGCACAGAAGCCAGGAGTGTAATGATGGGTGGGAGGTGTGCAATGGGAAGGATGTTGGCCAACTTACTCACCTTGGGTGTGCAAGGCAGCAAGGATGGCAAAAAAGGGGAATGGAGTGGTTAGAGTTGCTATTTGGAAGGAGGTAGCAACAGATGTCTTCATGGGTGCTTCAGAGAATGCCAAGATAGGCAGAAGGCATGGCTGTGGCCTTAATCAAAGGGGATTTGAGCCTGGAAATGGTGATAGGAGTGTACAAAGGCAGAGTACAGATAGGCTGGGGTGGTGATTGGTGGGGGTAAAGGACCCAAGAGGAGAGAAATGAAAGGTAGTATGACTGGGCAACAGGTAGCAGAGGAGAGAGAAGGAAAGACTCAAGAGAAAAAAGGGGGAGATAGAAATAATGAGCACCGATCCAAAGGGCAGCCAAAATGCGCATATGAATGGACGTTGAGGGAATTCAAGTTACATAAGCATGAGACATTGGAAGCTGCCTTGTATCAATGGATCGAAGATTGCAGTACTCAATACCTTAATGTTAGATAAAAGTATTACAAATCTAATTACAAAACTGTGAATCAACAGCTTCCCCAAACACTAAAGCATTCCACAAAACAAGGCTGACAAATTCAGATCATTGATCTCTGGTCTGCCCTGATCTCCTGATGGTAAAGGATTGATCCCTGGTCCGTGTTGCATCCCTATTAATGTCCTGGCCTGGGCTGATTCCTGAGTCGCTTACCAGAGGCTGTAATCAGTATGGTCAAAAATGGCAGGGCAGTTTAACCACTCAGGGCTTGCAAGAAAATGCATAATAACACAAACCCTGAAAGAATCAATTCTACAGAAAAACATCTTATCAAGCCACCACTGAAGGATATCAGTGCTGAGATTTTTCTTTCCATTCTATATGCCCTGTGTCAACATCGTATTAAAATCAGCTATAGTACAAGTACAGGGTAACGTTGCTATAAAAATGTGCTTTATTCCAATTTGCAGAATGAAGCATTCTGCTGTGAAGTGGGAATTTGAGAATTCACGTCATCCATTCTTAAGGCCTCTAAGATACATCTGCCTAACTAATGCTTAATCACAGGGGAGTTTGCATTCTGAATTTATGTTCACTGTTAAATGAATTGAGACTAATTTAATGAATTATTCATTTCCGTGGCAATGTAAATTTTGGGAGCACTGTTGAGATGATTGTGCAGAATTGTAATTAAGCCATGAGTGTATTGAATTCATACTTGTACACCGGATTCTTCTCTGCACCAGGTGGGCTGGTAATTTCAATCTCTGACCTTGAAAGTCACTGCTTATAGTTTATTTGGATAAATACCGTTGCATACTTTGACTTGCCAAAGACATGTGACTTGGTGTGACTGCTGACATCAATGGAAATTAATAAAGGCTCTGGCCATTTTAGTCACTGCAAGAAACATGGTGTCAGAAATGAGTCACTGGGATTTGAAGGTTTTTGATAGCCTTTCGATTGAGGCATGTCAGCTGTAAGACAACCAGCAGAAAAGCAAAACATCAAAGAATAATTATGTCGTGTGGAGTTCCAGCAGGGAAAGTTTTAGTGTAATTCTGTGGAGAAGTTTGACCCGCTACAGCCTGGCTATGTGCACACAGGCAAGTGGGATTAGTATATTAAGAACACCTAGAAGTCCTCCCTTGCCCATGTGAGCATTTTGCATAGGAGCCAGGTCATAAAACTCCTGTCAAACAGCATCGACACTTGCGTAAGTCATCATGGCTTTGAATTTTCTAGTACTTCCTGTGGATATGAAGAGAGATTTGAGGGAACTGGCAATGCTTCCCTTCTCAATGGTAGAGTTGTGAGATTTGCATAGGGTTGGACAAGAAACCCGAACAGATAAGAGTAATAACTCTGTTATCAGTGATGGGAAAGGAGAGTTACAAGCTGCACTGCACCATAGATCTCGCTTTGCAAAAAAGCTAGACTTGGGAATCCTCCATTGATGTCATATATGAATGCTATGTGTTTAACACTGGAGCTCAAGAAGAGAGGGAGAATATTGATCAGTATTGTCATTGTACTGAGATTTGTGGCTGAGTCTTGAGAGTTTGGGCAACTGGAGGATGATCTCATCAGAGATAGAATAGTCTTAGGTACAAGAGCTTCTGTTGTGAGGGCATCGCTGCTGAAAAAGAGAAACTTACTTTCAAGAAAGCTATTGGTGTGTGCAGAAACTCTTGAGCTGCCTTATCATCAGTTGAAGAGTATTGATGGGAAAACCAACAAGGCTTTGCACTATGCTGAGAGGCAGTCCAAATCTTCCAAGCACAAATCAATCATCAAAAGGGCAACTTTTAGAAGGCCAACAAAAATATCAAAGCCAGAGTATTAGATGTAAATACTGTGGAGGATACCACAAAAAGGAAAATTAAGCATATCCAGAGTGCAGAAAGCAGATTTTTAACTGCAAGAAGTTGAACCACTTTGCACGCCAGCATTTTGCTAAGAAAATGAAAAGTGACTCTGTAAAGATAGTTGCAGGAGAGATATCATATGGTGATTCTGAAAGATCACTCCACACCCTAGAACAGGCCGGCACTGTCAAGTCTCGAGTTAGAAAATGCTTTGGGACTGTTAGGAGAGCATCAGGCTGACGTGAAGTATCAAGACTCTGGTTCTATGTGCGACATCATGAGCTTCGCAGGCTTGTGTGAAGTTGCTCAAGGTGGCGATCCAAAAATGAAGCCCAAGGAAATGTTGAGACTCTATGATGGAACGTTGCTCACCTAAGGGGACAAACTAAACTGACAGTCCACTGCAACAAGAAGAAAGAGCTTCTTCAGTTCCAGAGAATGGGCACTAAGCAAACTTCCCTCATCTTGACTGAAACAAGTCAAATGCTTAACCCTCTGCATACCAGGAGAGATTTGCAGTGTTTCGCATGACACAAGTCATGACTACTGACCACATCCTGACAGATTATAAAGTTGTTTTCATAGGCCTTGGATGCCTTCCTTGTGAATATCATCAAGTAGATGAGAGCATGAGGCCAATTCAACATCTGCAGAGGAGAATTCCAGCTACCATCAAATACAGCCTGAAAGACAAAACAAAGGAGCTTGAAAAGATAGGAGTAATCAAGAAAATGACAACTCCTACAGACTGGATAGGCAGTACGGTAGCAGTGAAAAAAACCTGGAAAGCTGTGTGTGTACTAAATAGATCCAAAGGATCACGATAAAGTTTTAAATAAATCTCACTCCCCATTATCAACCACTGAAGAAATTCTGCCTCAACTTGCCAAGGAAAGAGTGTTTATTACCCCAGATGTTAAGAATGGATGCTGGCAAATAAAACCGGACAAAAGCAGCAGGTTTCTGACTTCTTTCTGGCCCTATTTGGGAGGTACCGTGCATATGCCATTTGGCATTTCTACTGCTCCAGAAGAGTACCAATGCAGACAGCATGAGATAGTCAATGGCCTACCAGGACTGGAAGCAATCTTGGATGATCTACTAGTCTATGGATGTGGAGACACAATGGAGGACACAGACCGTGGTCGAAATCTAGTGAGACCACTAGAGAGTGCTCACCAGATGAACCTGAAGCTAAACAACAAAGAGCTGGAGATGATTGAAGTACATAGCTCATGCACTCACAGCTAAAGGACTTCACCCTGATCCTGATATGGTGCAAGTGATAACAGAGATGCAGCAACCAACAGGAGTGAATGAGGTTCAGCAACTTAAATTTTTGAACTATCTAGCCAAGTTCTGGCTCAATCTGTTGTCAGTTTGAGAGCCTCTTAGAAAGCTCACTGCAAAGGGTGTTCAATGGTATCGGGGCATGGAACAAGAAGCTACTTTTACTCGTAACAGACGTGCCAGTACTGAGGTACTCCGAAGCCAGTGTGATGCCTGTAAAACAGCACTTGGAGCAGCCCTCATGCAACAAAGACAACCAGTTGCACTTGCATCCAAAGCATTGATACGAATTGAACAACACTGGGCACAGATCAATAAAGAGTGCCTAACTATCACATTTGCTTGTAAGCATTTCAACCAGTACCTGTTAGAGTATGAGACAATGAGGGTAGAGTCTGGCCACAAGCCATCCCAAAGTATCTTTTTCAAACTGCTTCTATCTGCTCCAAATCATTTATAAATGATGTTACTTCACTTGCAGAGATATCACTTGCAAGTGAAGTACAAACAAGGGAAGCAGATGTACATCACCAACATGCTGTCAAGGGCTACACACCCTTTGATGGAAGCTGATGAGTACAGTGTGAAATCTTCCTGATTCAACAAGAAGTAACAGAACAACACACTTGGGAAGTTATCGACCCAATACAGATATTGAATCTGACAAAAAAGCACGTTGCTCAGATCAAGCAAACTACACGATGACATGCAATTCTCCAAGTGTTACAGGAAGTTGCAATGAAAGGATGGCCTGAAACCATCAAGGAAACACCTGATGCTCTAAGAGAGTATTGGGCATTCAGAAATTAAGAAATTGCCCAAGATGGCACCTTGTACAAAGGGACTGTTTAATAGGTGGATAGCCATTCACCGAATCAGGCTGCAGAAGATATTCTGTGAATCACAACTGCTTTATTGTTAAATTATAGTTCAATATAAACACCAGTTCTGGATCATCTCCCTGTCCGGAAGCAAACCCCCTACTGGGGAAAGCCCATTGACGCTTCAATGAGCATCACGTGCTCTCAGTTCACTCCGAAGTGTGTCCTGGTTTACTTTTAAAGGGACCTGCAATTCTAACATTGTCAGGGTCTAGGATAATTATTCCTAAATGATGAGAAATTAAATGCTGAGATATGTCCACTTAAGACATCAAGGAACCAAGTCCAAAATGAAAACAGTAATTGCTGGAAAAACTCAGCACATCTGACAGCATCTGTGGAGACAGAAACAAAGTCTACTTTTTGAGTCCAATATGACTTCTTCAGTTCCAAAGAGTCATACTGGACTTGAAACATTAACTCTATTTCTCTCTCCACAGATGTTGCCAGTCCTGCTAATTTTTCCCAGCACATTGTTTTTATTCCAGATTTCCAGCATCTGCAGTATTTTGCTATTGTATTGCTGAAAAAAGAGACATGTCAAAGCTTTTCGTCTTGCACTCATCAGGACACTTCGCAAGAATACCAATATAAGGGGAAAAACATCAATTTATACTGTATGCGAAGAGAGTGCTGATTGATTGGCAAGTGGTCTCTGATTGGTAGAGACGTTGCCATGCAGAATGCACAAGTGATGGTGACTGACAGTTAACTGCCAAGCATTGTTTGAAATTTAAACCAGGCAGTTTGACCCTGATTATTCAAGGCATTGCTGTGAGGAATGAGTACTAACAAACAACTATTTTGTTTTAATTTGAAGGATCGAGTCTAGTCTGAGGAAGGCAACAGAAGTGCTCTAACATGAACGAGATTAAAGATTACGTGTGAACTCTTGTGTGACAGACAAATTTGAAAGATCGAGAAAGAACAAACATTCTCCACCCGGCAACGTGATAATTTTCTCTATGGATTATGTATGTGAGGTAACGTGCAAACAATTTTGATACAATATTTTTCTATGGAAAGCGGATGTTTGGGTGAATACCTTTAACGTTTTGGCTTGTACCAGACATGTGACACAGCTTGACTTCTGATGTCATGTAAATTAATAAAGGCTATCGCCATATCATACGCCTCTGAAACACAGTCTAAACTGATAATGCTTCACAAGATGGGTTTGGATGAAGAAAGTTCTTCATCCCATTTGATATCCAAGAATATCAGCCCATCTACCTATTATGCTTATCTAGATTTTCTTTCCTTAAATGAGTCTGAGCTCAACCACTCATGTTGACTACCCATTCCAGCTGTTCGAAGAACTTACAAAAAGGGCTTTGAACTGAAAGAGTTAGAAGGACTAGCACTGCCCCCCTCCACATACTCGACTGCAGATTTTTGTGATATCACCTTTAAGGACAAATGTTCAATTAAAAAAAAAAGTCCCATACTTTCTGAACAATAAACACCTCTTTCAAGTAGCATATTCCACATGTAAAATGAGCCAGGGCCTTTTATAATGCAACCCTTGAACACTTAGATGGACTTTAAGCCTGCAGTGCACTTACCCACATCTAGTATCCAAAGGTCACCAAGTCTACATCCACTCATCCCTCCATAAATGATCATCTTTGGTTTCTTTGAATCTTTATAAACAACTGCTGTGTGAGATTCTCTTGGAGGAGGAGGAGTACCATGTGTAACAGGAATGTCCCATCCTACCACCCCTGATCCAGTCCTAAGTTCCACAGTGTACAAGTCATTCAAGTACCTTCAAATACAGCAAACAAAAACAAAAATTAGAGAATAGTGCACATTTAACTGCATAAGAGAGAGATCGAGAAAACCAGTGATTTGCATTCAAAGCAAGTCTCAAAATGAATTAGCTGCCCACTGCATCAGTGGTGGCTCTCCAAACCAGTCAGCCAGCAAAGAAAGTAAGTCAGGTGCCAGAAGCAATAAAGAAATTGCATTTTGTCCCTTGAGTAACTTGGATTGAACTTAGATACTGGAGTTGGTAAAAGTTTAATAGGTTTTAATCACATCTGACGGAGGACCCTTCACTCTTGGTCAACACAGAAGAACCTTCGCCTTACACTCTCTAACCAAAATCTGACTGATCATGCCGATTCTTTCCACGAACCATGTACAATATGCTCTATTCAGACTTGGTCACATTTACCAAACCTTATTCTTCAATTAAAATGTGATAAGAGAGCAGGGAATAATTGGACCAGATACACAGATGTAATTCAGCCCCTCAATTTCAAATTGTTATATTTCCATTACAAATTCGTATGTTGTCATTTATAACAGAAATCACTTATGTAATCTTGTCTGGCAACACTTATGCTCTCTCATCAATGGGGGCGCACAGGTCTAAGGTTTTTAACATAAATCAATCTCCTGGAGTGATCTGTACTGGAAGTCAAGAACAGCCACAGTTTTCAGGTGAAGCATGATTTGGGGAGGGGGAGGGGGTGTGCAAATGAAATGAACCAGAGACGAGGGAGGGCTGTGCAGCTGGAGGCCAACAAGAGAAGAGTGGGTTGAGGGAAGCACCATGACAATCAAGGCAGAAGAGTGAGTTGTTGTGGGATAAAGGATAGAGCCACAGCAGGGTTTGAACCTGTGTCCTCAGAGCATTAGCCTGGGCCTCCGGGTTACTAGTCCAGTGATGTTACCATAATGCCACTGTCTCCCACTGAACTATCTTTCCAACCTTTCATTCAGTCACCTATTCCATTTTTCTCCCACTTAGTAGATATCCATTTTCCCACCTCCTCCTCCATGAAACATCTTGGGACATTTTCTACAGTAATGGAGAAAGCTGCTTTTGAGAAAGAGATGGATTCAGGCTATTGCAGGTTAGCACCGTCAAACTCAATTTTATGTCTCTACCAATATCATATTCCACCGGAAGTGATCCAAAAGCCTGCTTCCTGTTGTGCTTTACGGTAACAGTTGGCTCTATGTGTCCCATGAAAACCAGATTTCCAATCCCAATACATCTGTGTGACTTACAGGAACACTATCAAGCAGTAGAACTGACTTCAACCACTTTACAAATGAATGGAGAGTCACACATCATTCCAAACAGAGAGTTACAAGTTGTGGAATTCCCAAAATGACAGTGGTTTACCCTTATGATCCCAGCTGAGGTTACCCTTGGACAAGCTTGATCCCAGAGAGGTGCCTAGCTTGATAGATCCTAACTTTTATTTGTTTGTTTCGATACGTGGAGAGTAGCCAATGTGGTGAACAAAGCCATAGGAGTCCACTGATGAACTTTTAACTAAAGAATAAAACATTTATTAAACAGAAGATTAACTATATTACAATACTCTTTCATCCACAACTATAACTTTACAGATATATACAGATTTGTAAGGATAACACAAGTCATAAAAGCTATCTTATACTTTAATGTTCACAGTAAATACGCAGTTTATGTAAACCTATGGTGACCTGTGGTCAGACATACCATACTGTGAAACCAAGTGACAGGTGCCACCTCAAACAGATGCTATGGATCTCTCCTCATCTTCCCCCAGATGCTTGTCAAACTGTAAGCTGACTGGTCTCACTGAACTCTGTCTTTCACACATGGGTTTCCAATCTCCACTCTCCAAGGCTTTGCTTTTGAATCTTCTCCCAAACTGACGTTTTCTCTCAGAAGCCTTCTGCAAGGGTTCACCTCCAGAGTTTCGAACTCTCCTTCTGATGTTCCTCTCCCCTGGGTCACCACATGCATACAAGCTGTCTTCCATGCACTCTCTCTCACTGACTCAGCCATCAACAGTAACACTGCTGCACATGCTCATAGCAAAGAGTTACAGACCTTCAGTTGTCTCCTTGGACCTTCTGGCCTCTTGCAAGCTGTTCTTGCCTTAAATGTGTTTTCTGCAGCTTTTGTAATATTAAATCTGAAGCTTGGAGCCCCTGATTCTTATCTTCACTTAACAGGACATTTTCCAGGTTGCTGTCCTTCCTTTGACTAGAAGGTCTTCCTGGGACTTTCTCCTGTTGCACTCCCCTTTTGGGGTCTTTTCTTTAGCTTGGAGCTGGCCATCTATCCCCTTTGCTCCAGTCTCTCCTGGCAATTACTTTCAAAACCAACTGAACTCAAACAACTTCCCAAAATCAAACTACTGTCTCTCTTCTTGTGTGTGTGTGTCTGTGGGAGGGACCTGCCTCTTTGGACGCCTGTTGCTAGGCAACCGCACTGTTTTTTTCCCTACTATTATTTGCTTAACCCAGCTGCAACAGTTGTAAAAACCTTATTAGAAATGCAAGCACCTTTTAAAGTGAAACTAAAGCTCAATTTGACCTTTCTTACCATAAATACAGAGATACAAACCAAACTTAAACTTTAAAGCTAAAACTCATTCCTAACACCCACAAAATACAACTTACTTAAACTGTCTCTATTTCCTAACACGCTTGACCGGTGGCTACTGAAAAATCATTTAAATTCCCAGTACAAATCTATATGAAACACAGTGTAGTTCAATAATACAACAGCCAATGATCAACATACAGCATTATGCAGCAGGTATTATAGTATTACAGCACAAATTGCTATTAAAAACATGAGAGGAATACCTTGGAATATTATTCTTTGGGTCTTCACTGTCATTAGCCAGGCCACCAAATAAATAACACTTATTCCCAACCAGACACAAGGTGTGACCAAGGCGGGGACAGGGCTGCGGACCATTTTTGGGAGGTTTTGGTTTTAGTTTCTTCCACTCCCATCTGCTCGCCTGTAAGAAACCAAATTGAATTTTTACAATGAAGTAAACAACACCTTACATTTATATAATGTGTTTTAACATAAAAGGCTTTACAGAGCATTTTAGAACAGAATTTGATACGAAGCCACATATGGAGGTATTAGGCCAGACAACCAAAAGCTTGGTCAAAGAGATTTGAAGGCAAACCTTAAAGGAGGAAAGTGAAATGGAGGCATAGAGAGATTCAGGGAAGAAATTCAAAAGCTTCAGGCCCAGGCTACTGAAGGCACAGCTACCAATGGTGGAGCAATTAAAATTGGAAATACACAAGAGACCAGAATTGGTGCAGCACAGAGTTCTAGGGGGTTTGTAAGAGATTACAAAGATGGCAAGAGGCTAGGCCATGGAGAGATTTGAAAACAAAGATGAGAATCTTAAAATGTTAAATTTCTAACATTGTTTTATTTAAAATTTTAAACAGGAAATGATATTCGAGAACATAATATGCCCAGTTGATCAGAGTTCTGAACTAAGAAAATTGCGACTGAGAAGTAAGGGTGGTGTTTTAATGTCACAGAAGTAAATGCAGCATTTGAAACAATTGCTCACCTGCAGTTCATATAGATCATTGCTATATTTTCCATATTCTACCATTCCTCCAAATACCAAAATCCTGGTGCCATCACAGATAAAGCCATAAGCTGCACAGCCTGGTGGGATATCCCCCCTAACTGCAGGGATGAACCACTGGTTTGTGGCTATAATAAAATAAAGAAAAAGAATTAGGTTCAATGAACTGTACAAAACCACATGAAGGAAAAAATACATATACCAATTTTTTCATTATAACCCCAAGTTCAAATTAATATAATTCCATTGCTTAATATTTTTCTAAGGATATTAACACTTTCATCATTAAACTGGTGACCTTGCAATGTGACAGCCTTTAAAGACATGCTAGTTGTGATGAATATTTGAAACAAACCATGCTATACTTTCAATGGTAAACTTACACTAAGCTTGGCTTCAGGAAACAAACACTTAAATCCTGACCACATCAAGGACATGACTATTTTTGTCTTAAAGGGGACTACAATGAATTTACTTGTTGGAGCCAAGTATTTTTGAGCGTACATGTGAAAGACGTGGCCTGAAAAGACTCTCAACATTATATTAAGTAATATTTTGTTACTTTTAAAAAAGAATTGCGATGCACTTTATGAAATGCACACAAATAAAGATTGAATGTAGCAAAAAAATACAGAACATTTTAAAGTAAAAACAAATTCATGCACTGTACACCTCTTAACTGCATGCATTATGAACCACTCTCTGACAACTGTGTACTGATCTAGCTCCACCCAGTTCTGTAGTTTCCACACTCAGTGTTAACTAACTACATGCTTTTTGCTCTACAAAAAAAACCCTACATTTTTTATTAGATATATATTAAACTGAAGTCAGTGGAAATCAGGGGGAAAACTTTCTGCTGGTTGGAGTCAGACCTAGCACAAAAGAAGATGGTTGTGGTTGTTGGAGGCCAATCATTTCAGCTCCAGGACATCACTGCAGGAGTTCCTCAGGGTAGTGTCCTAGGCCCAACCATCTTCAGTTGCTTCATCAATGACCTTCCTTCCAATCCAAGGTCAGAAGTGGGGATGTTTGCTGATGATTGTACAGTATTAAGCACCATTTGTGACACCTCAGATACTGAAGCAGCCTGTGCCCACATGCAGCAAGAACTGGACAATATTCAGACTTGGGCTGATTAGTGGCAAGTGATAATTGCACCACACAAGTACCAGACAATGACCATCTTCAACAAGAGAAAATCTAACCATCTCTCCATGGCATTCAATGGCATTATCATCACTGAATCTTCCACTGTCAACATCCTCGGGCTTACTATTGACCAGAAACTGAACTGGACAAGCCATATAAATACCATGGCAACAAAAGCAGGCCGGAGGTGAGTAATTCACTTCCTGACTCCCTAAAGCCTGTCCATCTTCAAAATGGCACAAATCAGAAGCGTGATGAATACTCTCTACTTGCCTACATGAGTGCAGATCCAACACTCATGAGGCTTGACACCATCCAGAGCAAAGCAGCCTGCTTGACTGGCACCCCCAACCACCAAACCCAACATTCATTGATGCACAGTGGCTGCAGTGTGTACCATTGACAGCGCCTTCCAAACCTATGACCACTACCACCTAGAAAGACAACAGCAGCAGATACATGGGAACACCACCACCTGGAAGTTTCCCTCCAAGCCACTTAGTATCCTGACTTGGAAATATATTGCCGCTCCTTCGCTGTTGCTGGGTCAAAAGCCTGGAACTGCCTCCCTAACAGCACTGTGCTACACCACATGGGCTGCATTGGTTCAAGAAGTCAGCTCACCACCACATTATCAAGGGCAATTAGGAATGGACAATCCAGCAATGCCCAAATTCCATAAATGATTTTTTTAAAAATTGTTGAGTATTGCTGAAAAAAGACATTTTGTCAAAGCTTTTCATCTTGCACTCATCAGGACAATTGCAAGAATACCAATGTAAGGGGTAGCAACAACTTTGTACTGTATGAGAACAGAGTGCTGATTGGTTGGCAAGTGGACACGGATTTCTTGAAGGGTATATTAAACCCAAGGTTGTGCCAGTTTTCATTTCCAAACATAGCGATAATGCTAAAGTGAGATGCAGTCCCACAATTGAGCGAGCATTCATGCGAGATATGATTGAACAGATTGGTAATAGGGTTACTAATTTACATTGTACTTAGTCTGAGGTGTGCAAATTTCTTTCATATTTGGATTTGATCAGTGAGGGGTGTGCGAGGAGATAGGTGCTTACGCCGCAGCGAGACAGAGACCGAGTGAGTAGCGAATTAAGTTCACTTTGTAAGTTCTGCTAAGTCCTTTTCAGGTTTAACTATAGATCAAGAATCAATTTCTGAAATAATACTAGCCTTCAAGTAAGTTAAGCCAGCTTGTTAAGTAGAGAACTGCCTGGAGTGGCAATTATCTGTCAGTAACCTGAAAGCAGTTGGCTCAAGTGGTATTGATTACTGTAGCAGAAAGCTAAACTAGCTAGTGACTCATCAGAGGTCTATATGGGAGTGAGATGGCGACCAAGTGAGTAGCGAATTAGGTGCACAGGGGAAAGAGGTGTAGTATACATAGGAATTATTCTAAATTAATTAAGATGGTAATTAAATTAAATAAATAACAATAGCAGGACAGGTATGATATTGCAGTTGTGAAATGTGGGAGCTTTTGGATACCATGGTGATTCATGACAAACGCAACTGCAAAAAGTGCAAGCAGCTAGTGAAATTCTGGATCAAGATTAATGATCTGGAAGCCGAAATGCAGATACTGTGCAACATAAGTCAGGGGGAGAAATACCTGAACACACTGTTCCAGATGATGGTTATGCCTCTTAGAATAGGCTCATCTGTTTTGGTCAGCAGTGAGGGACAGGAGGATGTGACCGTGAGTGAGGCAGGTAAAGGGACCCAGTAGACAGTAGTGGGGGAGCCTCAGACTTTGCAATTGTCAAACAGGTGTGAGATGCTTACAACCTGTGTGGATGAAAGCGAGGTCTACAAGGTAGATGAGCAGGCTGGCCATGGCACCATGGTACAGGAAGCCGTTCAAACAGGGGGAGCAAACAGAAATGTTGTAGTAGTATGGGACAGTATAGTGAGGGGGACTGACACTGTTCTCTGCAGCAAGGAGTGACAGTTCAGAAGGCTGTGTTATCTGCCCAGTGCCAGGGTTTGGGACTTCTGCTCACGACTGGAGAGTAACTTGCAATGGGAGGGGGAGGTTCCAGTTGTCACGGTCTATGTAGGTATCAATGACATAGGCAGGACAAGAAAGAGATTCTGCATAGTCAATATGAGAAGCTGCGTATCAAATTAATCAGAACCTCAAAGATAATAATCTCTGCATTATTACCAGAGTCACGTTTTTTTTTAAATTCATGGGATGTGTGTTTCGCTGGCTGGGCCAGCATCTATCACCATCTCTAGCTGTCCTTGAGAAGGTGATGGTGAGCTGCTTTCTTGAACCGCTGCAGTCCATGTGGTGTGGGTACACCCACAGTGCTGTTAGGGAGGGAGTTCTATGATTTTGACCCAGCAACAGTGAAGCAACGGCAATATATCTCTAAGTCAGGATGGTGAGTGACTTGGAGGGGAACTTCCAGGAGGTGGTTTTCCCATCTATCTGCTGCCCTTGTCCTTCTAGACGGTAGTAGTCGTGGGAATGGAAGGTGTTGTCGAAGGAGCCTTGGTGAATTCCTGCAGTGCATCTTGTAGATGGTACACACTGTGCGCCGGTGGTGGAGCAAGTGAATGTTTGAGGATGTGATGCCAATCAAGCGGCTGCTTTGTCCTGGATGATGTCAAGCTTCCTGAGTGTTGTGGCAGCTGCACTCATCCAGGCAAGAGGGGAGTATTCACACTCCTGACTTGTGCCTTGTAGATGGTGGACAGGCTTTGGGGAGTCAGGAGGTGGGTTACTCGTCACACAATTCCTAGTCTCTGCCTGTTCTTGTAGCCACAGTATTTATATGGCTAGTCCAGTTCAGTTTCTGGTCAATGGTAACCCCCAGGATGTTGATAGTGGGTGATTCAGTGATGATAATGCCATTGAACATCAAGGGGCAATGATGGTTGGATTGTCTCTTGTTGGAGATGGCCACTGCCTGACACTTGTGTGATGCAAATGTTACTTGCCACTTGTCAGCCCAAACCTGTATATCGTCCAGGTCTTGCTGCATTTGGACAATTGCTTCAGTATCTGAGTCATTGCGAATGGTGCTGAACATGTGCAATCAGTGAACATCTCCACTGATCTTATGATGGAAGGGAGGTCATTGATGAAGCAGCTGAAGATGTGCAAATTGGCACTGGGCAAATAAGGTTAGAGAGATGAATGCATGGCTCAAAGACTGGTGTAGGAGAAGTGGATTCCGGTTCATGGAGCACTAGCACCTGTACTGGGGAAATTGGAGGCTATACTTTTGGGACAGTCTACACCTGAACCATGCTGGGACAAGTGTTTTTGTGAATCGCATAACTAGGGAAGTAGAGAGGGCTCGAAACTAAAGGGGTAGTGAGGGATCAAGTTTGGATAGATGCAGCAAATCAAGTGGCAGATTCAAGGTAGGAGACCATAATAGTAATATGGGAAATGAGGGTCAGAGAATAGCAGGAAGGGACAGAGATAAAACTGAAGAATACACCAATACTGAAGACTAGATATTGCAAAAATAACAAAAAGACAAAACTAAATGCTCTGTATCTGAATGCACATTGCATTCATAACAAAGTAAATGAATTGATAGCACACATTGAAGTAAACATGATCTGATAGCAATTACGGACTCGTGTCTACAGGATAAGGATTGAGTCCTGAATATTGAGGGGTATATGACATTTTAGAAGGATAAGAAGCTGGGTAAAGGTGGAGGGGTAGCATTGTTAATCAATGATGCCATTGGTGCAATAGTTAGAGATGACCTTGGTTCAGGAGATCAGAATATAGAATCAGTTTGGCGGAGATGAGGAATAGTAGGGCCAAGACATCACCAATGGGAGTGGTCTACAGGCCCCCTAACAGTAACCACGATGTAGGGCGAAGTATACAAAAAAATAATTTTGGGTGTGTGTGATATGGGGATGGTAATAACCATGGGTAATTTTAGTCTACATATAAACTGGAAAAATCAGATTGACAGTAGTAGCCTGGATGAGGAGTTCATTGAATGCTTTCCAGATAGTTATTTTAGAGCAGCACGTTCTGGATATAACACAGAGTAGGTTATATTAGGCGTGGTATTGTGTAATGTGACAGAATTAATAAATGACCTCAGAGTAAAGGCACCCCTAGATAGCAGCGACCACAATATGATTGAATTTTACATCCAGTTGGAAAGTTTGAAGAGTGGGTCTAAAACTATTATTTTAAACTTAAATAAAGGCAACTATGTGGTCATGAAAGCTGGGCTAGCTGACGTGAACTGGGGAACTAGGATAGGGGATGGAGCAATAGAGAAGCAGTGGCAGATATTTAAAGGATGTTTTCAGAATACCCTGAATAAGTATATTTCATGGTTAACCAAAAAAGTTAAGAAAAGCATCAAACTTAAGGAAAAAGCATAACTGCAAAGATGAGTGGCAGGTCAGGTGATTGGTCAGAATATAAAGAACGGCAGAGAATGGATGAAAGATTAATCAGGAGAGTATGAGGGGAAGCTAGCTAGAAATGTAAAAATGGATAGCAAGAGTTTCTACAGGTATTTAAAAATGAAAAGAGTACGTAAAGTGAGGGTTGGTCCTCTACAGTGTGACAGTGCAGAGTTAATAGTAAATAATAAGGAAATGACAGATGAAATGAACAATTATTTTGTTTCTGTTTTCACTATAGGGGATACAAAAAAAATTCCAGTAATAGCTGTGAATGAAGAGGTGGGAGAGACCTTGGTGGGAAGGAGCCTTGGTAAACTCAGAGGTCTTAGTCTGTTTACAACTAGCCAGATAAGCAAGGCTAAGGAATGTGTTTATTTTTCCCAAAGGTTACTGACAATATATTGGCAACATGAAAAATTTTATATTATGAGGAAGATACAGTTTCAAAGGCATATGGTACAATAGATTTTACATATTAAATGAGAGAAACATATAAAGGAGAATGAAAAGCTGTGTGTGAGAAGGCCATGTAAGATTTAACAGGAGTGTGTGAAACAACCTTAATGAAGCCTCCAGCACTTGTGCATAAGTCTGCTATATAATGAAACTGAAGTTGGGGAAAAGACATTTAGAATTCAACTGTCAAGTGGCTATTATGTTAATTTGCTGATTCTGTTTTAAATCTAAAATATATTTTGGACCGTAGCTTTAAAGAGAATGTAACTGGTGGTCAGGTTAATTACGAATTTTAGGAGTTATTATAGTAGTAAGTAACTGTAGTCTTATGTATGTGCTTGAAATCCTTTATATTTTGTTAATAAATATCTTAATTTAATTTTTAAAATCTCTAAAGGGTTTGGTGGCCTTATTACTTCTGAATTCAGTGCACACATCTCATAATAAATACAAATTGCAAAACCATTGTCATAGCACAACCAAGTTTCCCTTGTGGATTTGAGGCACAGATCATCTGCCTCGTCATAGCAGTATGTGCCCAAGACACAGAAGTGATGTCCCTTTACGTCCTATCTTATCTATGACCAGTTCTGCACAGAATGAATTGGCCAAATGGTTGGGCAAATTGTTACAACCAGTTTTGAACAAGTTTTCCAAATACACGGTGAAGGATTCCTTCACATTTGCAAAGACCATACAGGACTTGTATATTGATAGCAACGTTGTGTCCATATGCTCATTTGACATTGCTAGTCTATTCACCAATGTTCCACTTAAGGAAGCCATAGATATTTGTGCTGTAGCACCATATCATGGCTATCTAGACCTGCCACCATTGCATGAATCAGTATTCATTGAGCTTGTGAACTTGGCAACTCACGCAGTTGCGTTCAGCTTCAGCAGCACCAGGTATGCCCAAATTGGTGGTGTTGCCTTGGGGTCCCCTCTAGGCCCAGCTCTCACAAACATCTTTGTTGGATTCCATGAGAAATGTGTCTTCGATGGAATAACACCTAACTTCCTACCACTTGCATATTTCTGATGTGGATGATACAAAGAACAAAGAAAAGTACAGCACAGGAACAGGTCCTTTAGTCCTCCAAGCCTGCGCCGATCATATTTCCCGTCAACTAAAACATTTTGCACTTCCGGGGTCCGAACCCCTTATTCCCATCCTATTCATGCATTTGTCGAGCTGCCTCTTAAACACCACTATCATACCTGCTTCCACCACCACCTCTGGCAGCAAATTCCAGACACTCACTACCCTCTGCGTAAAAAACTTGCCCCGCACATCTCCTCTATAGTTTTCTCCTCTCATCTTAAATCTACGTCCCCTAGTAATTGACTCTTCCACCCTGGGAAAAAGCTTCTGATTATCTACTCATAATCTACTCATATGCCACTCATAATTTTTTAAACTTCTATCAAGTCGCCCCTCAATCTCCGTCGCTCTAGTGAGAACAATCCGAGTTTCCCCAACCTCTCCTCATAGCTAATAACCTCCAGACCAGACAGCATCCTGGTAAACCTCCTCTGCACCCTCTCCAACGCCTCCATACCCTTCTGGTAATGTGGCAACCAGAATTGCACGCAATATTCCAAGTGTATAACCAAGGTTCTATTCAGCTGCAGCATGACTTCCCAGCTTTTATACTCAATACCCCTGCCAATGAAGGCCAGCATGCCATATGCCTTCCTGACTACATTATGCACCTGCGTTGCCACTTTCAGTGACCTGTGGACCTGTACACCCAGATCCCTCTGCCCGTCGATGCACTTAAGGGTTCTGCCATTTACTGTATAATTCCTGCCTGTATTAGACCTTCCAAAATGCATTACCTCGCATTTGTCCGGATTAAGCTCCATCTGCCATTTTTCCGCCCAGCTCTCCAACCAATCTATATCCCATTGTATCCTTTGACAATCCTCTTCACTATCTGCAACTCCTCCAACCTTAGTGTCATTTGCAAACTTACTAATTAGCCCAGTTACCTTTTCCTCCAAATCATTTATGTATACTACAAAAAGCAAAGGTCCCAGCATTGATCCCTGGGGAACTCCACTAGTCACAGCTCTCCATTCAGAAAAGCTACTCTCTGTCTTCTATAACCAAGCCAATTCTATATCCATCTTGCCAGCTCACCTCTGATCCCGTGTGACTTTACCTTCTGTACCAGGCTGCCATGAGCGACCTTGTCTTTGCCTTACTGAAATCCATGTATATAACATCCACTGCCCTTCCATCATCTATCATCTTTGTCACTTCCTCAAAAAACTCAATCAAGTTAGTGAGACACGACCTCCCCTTCACAAAACCACGCTGCCTCTCACTAACACGCCCATTTGTTTCCAAATGATAGTAAATCCTGTCACGAAGAATCTTCTCCAATAATTTCCCTACCACTGACATAAGGCTCACTGGCCTGTAATTTCCTGGATTATCTCTGCTACCCTTCTTAAACAATGGAACAACATTGGCCATTCTCCAGTTCTCTGGGACCTCACCCGTAGCCAGTGAGGATACAAAGATTTCTCTCAAGGCCCCAGCAATCTCCTCCCTTGCCTCCCTCAGTACTCTGGGGTAGATCCCATCTGGCCCTAGGGACTTATCCACCTTAATATTCTTCAAGATGCCTAACACCTCCTCTTTTTTGATCTCAACACGATCCAGGCTATCTACACACTCTTCCCTAGACAAATCGACCGCTAAGTTCTTCTCTTTGGTGAATACGGATGAGAAGTATTCATTTAGTATCTCTCCCATTTCTTCTGGCTCCACACACAGATTCCAACCTCTGTCCCTGAGTGGGCCTACCCTTTCCCTGGCTACCCTTTTGCTTTTTACATATGTATAAAAGACCTTGGGATTTTCCTTATTCCTGGTTGCCAGTGACTTTTCATGACCCCTTTTAGCCCTCCTAACTCCTTGCTTAAGTTTCTTCCTACTTTCTTTATATTCTCCATGGGCTTCATCTGTTCCCAGCCTTCTAGCTCTTACGACTGCTTCCCTTTTCTTTTTGACTAATCTCATAATATCCTTCGTTATCCAAGGTTCCTGAAACGTGCCATACTTATCCTTCATCCTAGCAGGAACATGCCGGTCCTGAATTCTTATCAACTGATAAGTTGTTGATTTGCCCTCAAACATCCGCCTCCAGTCTAGATTCCTCAGTTCCTGCCTAATATTGTTATAATTAGCCTTCCCCCAATTAAGCACCTTAACCCGAGGACTCCTGTTACCCTTATCCACCAGTACCTCGAAACTTACTAAGTTATGGTCACTTTTCCCAAAATGCTCTCCTACTGAAACTTCGACCACCTGGTCGGGTTCATTCCCTAATATCAGGTCCAGAATTGCACCTTCCCTAGTTGGACTATCTACATATTGTCTCAGGAAGCCCTCCTGGATGCACCTTACACATTCTGCACCAACCAAAACCCTAGCACTAAGTGATTCCCAGTCAATATCACAATATCACAAATCACCCACCACAACAACCCTATTGCTTTTACATCTTTCCAAAATCTGCTTACATAACTGTTCCTCAATCTCCCATCGGCAATTGGGAGGCCGATAGTAAACCCCCAACATTGTGACTGCACCCTTCCTATTCTGGAGCTCTACCCATAATGCCTCGCTGCATGAGCCCACCAAGGTGTCCTCCTGTCGTACAGCTGTGATATTCCCCTTAACCAGCAGTGCAACTCCCCCACCTCTTTTACATCCCTCTCTATCCTGCCTGAAACATCTAAATCCTGAAACATTGATCTGCAATCCTGTCCATCCTCCAGCCAAGTCTCTATAATAGCTATAACGTTTGCTATCCTTAAATTCACAGCAGCATGTAATAATTTCCTTGCAGATCTTAATGGGCTCCAGCCTGCACTCAAATTCACCTTTGAAATGATGCAATCAAATGAACTCCCTTTCCTTGACGTACTAGTTGAGAAATCTGCCAGGAAGTCCTCTACCAGGGTGTACCGCAAGCCTACCTTCACTGGTCAATACACGCATTGGGATTCTTACAGTTCCATGCCCTATAAGACTGACCTTATCAGCAACCTTGTAAATAGGGACCAAGCCATTTGCACACAATGCAAGCTAGATGCTGACATCCTGCACAATAATGGCTATCCTGATCAGATCATTTTGCGCTGTATATCGTGCTAACTCATCAGTGGGCCTAAGGCCGTCATCTTCAGCCCTGAAAAGTACTCAGTCTACCTCAGATTAAACTCAAAGGGCAAGATATATCAAAAGTTGGACAACAGGTGAAGCAAGCTGTTTCAACATGAGTGGTATTCACGACTAAGAGGATACTGCCATCAAGCCACACAAATGGGTAATATGGTACATGAATTTCAGTGCCAGTGTGATGCCATGTATATAGGCTGTACGTCCCAAAGACTGGCGGATTGTATCAAAAAGCATGTCCCTTCCACTGTTCACAAAGGGCAAGGTACAGACCTTACCCAACCAGCCCTTGCTTGCAAAACTCAAAACACAACACCCAGAATTAGATGTGATGCAGTGACTGAACAACATTTGCTAAATAATCCACAAAAAATTATGCTGATGACCGATTTAAGATTGTCAGTTAGGCTCGCAGTGTATTAATACACTGGGCCCTGCTCTTTGCAGACAAAAAGAACATGTACACACATTGCACCTGTTTCAGCTAAAGAAAATAAGTGATAGCCATTCGTTGGTTCATTGCTCAGGTCAATGCCTTGACCAGAGTCAAGCTACCTGGTTTAAATTTCAAACAATGCTTGGCAGTTAACTGTCAGTCACCATTAATTAGTGCACTCTTAATAGCAATGCCTCTACCACTGTCCACTTGCCAACCAATCAGCACTCTCATCTCATACGGTATAAACTTGCTGCTTCCTCCAACATTGGCATTTTTGCGATTGTCCTGATGAGTGCAAGACAAAAAGCGTCGACAAAATGTCTTTTTTCAGCAATACTCAATTCTGAACTACCAAACGACTATTTTAAAATATTCTTATTGCGCTGAAACCATTCTATTCTCTGATCCCTTTGGGTAAACAAAATCTTACATCCAAACACTGCACCAAACTACTCACAATGTGCAAAGCACAAAAAAATTAGAATAATCTGATGCATTTGGGCACATCTCTTTTCACAGTTGGCTTACTTTTTAAAAAAGATAAATCGCATTCAAGGGAAATTTTAAAAGTTACTTCCAGCTTGCCGGTTGGTTTGAATCATTGAAAGATGGCATCAATAGGCCGTTTTCAAAAATGTCTTTCAAAAGATTATCTTTCAGGATGGCAATGGTGTATTTAATCCTGCTACACCCTTTAGCCCGATCAATTTCAGTTTCTCTCCTCCATTCAGCCCTGGTCAGTTTCAGGTTTGCTCTTCTGGGTTCAGCCTGGCTATCTGTTCCTGATTTTTGTTTGAGATTTAAGATTTCATTCCATAACCGTTTACCTGCTGAGGCAGTTTCTTAGCTGGGTGCAAACACCGTGCTATGATCAGGCTAGGAATATGATACACACTAAGAACCGCCCTACAATAAATGTCATCAAATTGATGCGAGTGCTTTACAGTTGCTGAGACATCAAACCAAGTGATACACTACAATAAGGGTATTTTTTCATACGAGAATGGTTATTTTTCATACTCGTATTCCCCATGGTCGAATCAAATCGATGTTTAGCCTTTTCTGCTGCTTTTCAAAGTCAGCATATTAAAATGCATTTGGAGCTTACAAATGACAAGTGATACTACAGAAATTTAAAAGAATTGTTTTCCTATTTCAAATGCTCTTCTGGAAATTCTCCTTAATGCAGAATACAGTCACAAATTTTGAACACCCCAATCTATAAGATGATCATTTCACTACACAATAACAAAATCTTACGTCCAAACACTGCACCAAACTACTCACAATGTGCAAAGCACAAAAAAATTAGAATAACCTGATGCATTTGGGCACATCTCTTTTCACAGTTGACTTACTTTTTAAAAAAGATATTACTATTACGTTAGCTCCATAAAATTACAACCAGCTATACTAAACAATAGCACTTACCACCTAAAAATCTGATCACCAAAGCTTAACAGTAATTTGAAAAAAAAACCCTGCAGTTTTGCTTTTCAAAGTGGATTTGATCTTATTCCACTCTCACCTCTTCAGGCATAAGCCTTGCTGGGGTGGCTGATTTTCTTGGGCAGCAGAGCCTGGATGTTGGGCAGGGCCCCACCCTAGGCTATAGTGACTCCTCCCAGCAGCTTGTTGAGCTCTTCATCATTGTAGATGGTGAGCTACAGGTGGCAGGGGACGATGTTGTCTTCTTGTTGTCCCGGGCCGCACTGCCGGCCAGCTCGAGGATCACAACCATCAGACACTCGAGGATAGCGGCCAGATAGACGGGGGCTCCAGTTCTGACATGCTTGGCATAGTGACCCTTGCGCAGCAGTCGGTAGATGCGGCCGACAGGAGAGGAGCGAAGTTTGGCCTTGGCGCACCATTTGCCTCCGGTTTTACCTTTGCCAGACATCTTGCTGTTGCTCCTGCTAAAAGTCTTCACCAATGTTGAATGGACAAGATTCCAATGATTCGTAATGACTCCCAAATGCAGGTTGGCTAAGCCTAACTGCACTTCCCCAGATAATCTTTGCTCCCTTTGCAAGTAAACGCGCAGGAACCAAAGCACTGCTATGCAAACATTTCCTTCAAATAGTTCATTTTTTCTGCAGCTTTATATCTCTCATCCTTCCATTATTCACAAAAATACCATACTGTGAGCCAGAAAGTTGCAAAGACTAAAACCACATGTATTTCCAGCTCTTTTTAGCTGATTTTAGAGGCTACTTCAAGTGCCACGGGACAGAATCGCTGCAGAAATACCAGTCAGAAATAGATTCTGAACCTTCGTTCTGTGGAGTGTTTTGGTAACAAAATGACATTAAAGCTGCTTGAGTCATGTTTATCCTTTTATTGCAGGAGCACAGGTATGTGCTTTCTTAATAAATTCAGTGCCTGAATCTGTTACTCAGTGCCAGACTACACTTAAATCAGGACAGTATAACCCCTGGTCGGTACTGATTCCTTCGATCTCAATCAGGACTTCTTTTGCAGCACTACAATTAATCTCAGGTTCCCTGGCTTGGGAAACCTAACTGACTTCCCATTTCTATGTAAAGGCAGAGCAGAGGTTTAGGCTCACTTGCGATGCTTTTCAATCTGTTAGCATTCACCATCTAAGCTCACAAGGTCAAAATGGCCATGGAGCTAGCAGCTTTCACCAGAATCGAGTCAATGCGTTTGGAAGAAGAATATATTGGTCTTGAGGGGGAGTGTAGTGTAGGCTAACCAACATGATACTTAGACTCCAACGGTTTAGTTACAAGGAGAGATTACAAAAATTAGGGTTGCATTCCCTGGAATTTAGACGGTCGAGATGTGAACTGATCAAAGTTTTAAAGATATTAAGGGGAACAGAAAGCATAGATAAAAACTATTTCCGCTGGTTGGGAGGTCCAGGACTTGAGGACACAGTCTAAACATCAGTGGTAGGCCTTCCAGGAGTAAAATTAGAAAACACTACAACATGCAAAGGGTGGCAGCAATTTGGAATTCTCTTCTGCAAATGGCAATTAATGCTAGATCGATTATTAATTTTAAATTTGAGATTGGTAGATTTTTTTCTTACCCAAAGGCATTAAGGGATATGGGGAAAGATGGATTCATGAAGTTAGGTCACAAATCAGCCATGATCTCACTAAAAGGCAGTACAGGTTCCAGGTATTAAATGGTCTCCTCCTGCTCTCATGTGGTTGTCTGACCAACAATGTCAAGCGGGTGAAAACTGGAGATTTTTACTATAACAAATTCTGGCAAATAGTACAAAATTTTAATGTGTGTTTTTGAAAGATCTCCAAATAAAATGTCTTAAGTAAAAGTAATTAAAAATATATTAGATAAAGAAATTCAACAAAGGCACTTATTTAAGTTAAACATTAAATTTAAGAAAAAGTGTTTCATCTTAATGTTCTTGAGTTTGTACATAATCAATCCACAAACTAAATTTGTTATAACTCATTCTAGACACGTTTAAGTAAATCTGGTACAAAAATATAAACTGGCACACCAATTCGGATCTTAAAAGGGAGTGTATACAATTAAATCCCCATGTTAAATTAAATTTCTACAAATTAAACGTTAGAAAAATCTATCAGATTAAAAACAAAAAGATGCTGCAAAACCAAAACGAGACAATTTTGGACACGCAGATCAGTCATTATTAACTCGTCTTTTTGTCTCTACAGATGTTGACTGATCAACTGTTTGTAGTATCTTCGGGTTTTTGTTCCTCTAATCCTAATGCTGTCTTTCTGTCACTCTTCATTGTCTCGTTTTCTGCTTCGAAACCGCAAATTAGAGACAAAGCAAACAAAAAGGGCTTCAGCGAGAATCTTAGTCTAATTATCGGGAATTTCTACCCGATCAACGTCGGAACAGAGCGGTTCGTGGGCATCAGTCTCATTCACGGGGAAGTTCACAGCAGGGGGAGCCCTACACAAAATGTCAGTTCATGGGCTTGCTTCAAACAGCAGATTTGAAGGCAGGTCGAAAAGAAATGTAAACAGGGAGCGAGTGAGGAGGATGCACAATATGGTGCATCGCCATACAATAATGTCTTGATCCAGTCTTTAAAAAAATACAGAGATAAAAACAAAAAAACTGCGGATGCTGGAAATCCAAAACAAAAACAGAATTACCTGGAAAAACTCAGCAGGTCTGGCAGCATCGGCGGAGATTCTTCTCCGCCGATGCTGCCAGACCTGCTGAGTTTTTCCAGGTAATTCTGTTTTTGTTTTAAAAAAATACAGACTTCTCGGCCAAACATACCCATAAATTGCTACAAACCGAAACAAAGCGAGCATTATTTTGAAATAACTACAACTTGCATTCGTATAGCGCCTCGAACAATAAACGTCTCGAGGTGTTTCGTGGGAGCGATTAACAACCAAAATTTGATTTTTAAAATCAATCTGCTCAAATAAAACTTAACGCGGAGTCGCATGAAGTCGCATAAATCCAGGTGACCAAAAGCTTGGGTGGGTTTTAAGGAGCGACCTAAAAGAGCAGAGCCGGGCATTTTCAATGTTTTACTTTCATGTTTTACAGTCGGAAAAAGGTATGAATTGTGGAATGGTGGGTGACAGAGGAGGGGGGTGGAGAGGTGGTAGTACCACCTGCGTTTAAAATGAAGTGGTCAGAAGGTAAAATCTCTATGAGAGAGGCTGGGTGGCGGAACAGTGAAGGTGAAAGGTCCGGGGATCTGCTCAGCCTCAGTGTAAACAAAGGGAGGCGCTCATTCTCTGCTGGAGTGGAGCTCCGCCTCTCCTGAGCCGAGCCCCGGAACCAGGTCTCCCCTCCTACCCCCATCCCCCACCGGCCCCCGTCTGTCAACAGCAGCAAAAACCTCGGTAGACACGGCCCGGCCGATGGGTAACGGGAACCGCCGTTATCATCTTCACAAATAAATAATAAAATAAACACAGCCGGGTGGTTGTGGTGACTCTCCGCCCCTCGTCCACCCCGCCCCCCTCAGGCTGTCTGTCTGTCAGCGGGGCCGCTTCCAACCCCGGTGCCTGTGAATAAGGGCACGGTCACCTCCCTCCTCCAACCTCAAAAGTTGCCGGGTTTTCCCTCCCCCTCCTTCCTCCTCCTTCTTCTTCTCCTTCTCCCCATATCTCCTTTTCCCGAGAGCCGTCTCGGCGATGCCGGTAACCTCCGTCTCCCCTCCCCTCCCCCCCTCAATCATCAACAACAACTCCTCCTCGGTAAATCAGCTGCCGGTAACGTTGTCAACGGCCGGAGGTGAGACTAGACCCCGAGGTCTAGCCCCAGGTCTCCCTCCCCCCGGCCCGCGGGGCCTTCTGTCGCCGGGAATAAACCGATTCTGTTCAAATCCGGGCCGCTCGACGCCAGCGGCCGCCATCTTGGACACTGGCACCAATGGCGCCTTCCCTCCCGCTCGGGGTTCTTTTTGTCTCTCTCGCACACACGCAAGCCCCCACCTGTATTGTAGACATGCAGCTCGTCCACGATCCCCTCGTTGCCGCCGCCGAATATGATCATTAACTCTTTGATCGCCACCACCCGGTGACCGTGTCGGGGCCGCGGAACCGGTCCGGTGGCTCCGGTTACCCGTCTCCATTTGGGAGAGGGAGCCGCCATCTTACTGCACCCTGCCCAGAGCGCACCGCGGGCCAGACCTCCCCTTGCCCAGGGTGCACCGCGGGCCAGACCTCCCCTTGCCCAGGGTGCACCGCGGGCCAGACCTCCCCCTGCCCAGGCTGCACCGCGGGCCAGACCCATACCCCTCCCCCACTCTGCCCAGAGAAGGATTCTTGGATCAGTACCCAAAGCAGCAGAGGAGGGCTTGAAGCTGGTGGACTCTTCAGTAATTTTCCATTCTTCCTTAGACTTAGGGGTGGTGCTACAGGACTGATGAGTAGCAAATGTTACATCTTTATTCAAAAAAAAGGATACAAAAAAAGTCCAGCAACGACAGGCCAGTCAGTTGAACTTTGGTGGTGGAAAGAATAACTTGGGAGAAAATTAAGAGTCACATGGACAAATGTGGGCTAAGGAAGGAAAGCCAGCATGGAGTTTTTTTAAGGGAAAAATGAGTTTTCACTAACTTGCTGGAGTTTTTTGAAGAGGTAATAGAGAGGGTTTTTGAGGGTAATGCTTTTGATGTGATGTACATGGACTTTCAAAAGGCATTTTTGATAGAGTGCCACAAAACAGACTTGTGAGAGAAGTTATAGCTCATGGAATAAAAGGAACAGTAGCAACATGGATACAAAATTGGTTGAATGACAGGAAACAGAGTCCCTTAATGTGTATTTTTTTGGATTCTAGGAAGGTTTGTAGTGGAATTCCTCAGGGGTTTGTATTGGGACCCCTGCTGTTCCTGATATGTTTGAATGACCTAGACCTTGGTGTACAGGACACAGTTTCAAAATTTGTGGATGATACAAAGCTTGGAAGCATTGTAAACTTTGAGGAGGATTGTGTAGAACTTCAAAAGGACATAGACAAGCTGGATAGATAGTGACAGATGACGTTCAATGCGGAGAAATGTGAGGTGATTCATTTTGGTGGGAGGAACATGGAGAGACAATATAAAATAAAAGGTACAATTCTAAAGAGGGTGCAGGAGCAGAGGGATCTGATGTTTATGTGCATAAGTCATTGATGGTGGTGGGACAGGGCATCGTTAACACAGCATACAGTATCCTAGGCTTTATTAGTAGGGGCACAGAATGCAAGAGAAAGTTAAACTTATATAAAACACTGGTTCAGCCTCAACCACAGTATTGCAGCCATCTCTGTACTTTAAGAAAGCTGTGAAGGCGTTAGAGAGAGTGCAAAAAAGATCCATGAGAATTGTTCCAGGCATGAGGAATTTCAGTTACATAGAAAGATTGGAGAAGTTGGGACTTTCTTCCTTGGAGAAGAGAAGGTTGAGAGGAGATTTGATAGAGGTATTCAAAATCATGAGGAGTCTGGACAGAGTAGCTAGGGGAAAGGTGAAAGGATCAAGAATGAGAGGGCATAGACTTAAGGTAATTGGCAAAAGAAGCAATGAGGAGGAGAAACTTTTTCACGCAGCGAGTGGTTAAAATCAGGAATGTGCTGCCTCATTGTGTGGTGGAGGCAGATTCAATTGAGACATCCAGGAGGGAATTGGATTATTATCTGAAAAGGAATAACGTGCTACGTTACAGGGAGAAGGTGGGTGAATTTCTCAGTCAGAGAGCTGTCACAGACATGATGGGCTGAACGGCCTTCTGTGCTGTAACAATTCTGTGATTCTGTAAACTCAACTGGGGGAGACTAAAAAACAGTTTCTATCTCAACTTTGTCCCTTCCATAGTATTTTGCTTTAAAGGAGCCTTTTTTTTTTCTAAAATAGTTCTTAAGGATTGGCCGGAGCCATTTACTGGGCCATATAAATCATAAGTTTTAAAAAGATGAAAAAATTAATATTGCTGCACGTCAGCCTGCATATCAAATGAATGCTGAGTGAAGGCTTGCCCTCTGTTTACTTAGCAGCAATTGGATGTTGAGTGTCAGCCTTGACTCAGCTGGTAGCACTCTCGCCCTGAGTCATCAGGTTCTGAGTTCAAGTCGCACTCTAGGATCTGAGTACAAAAATCAAAACTAACACTCGCGTGCTGTGCTGAGGGAGCCACTGCACTGCTGGACGTTCCGTCTTTCAGATGTCTGCCTGGCACAATCTCAAAGAAGAGCAGGGGAGTTCTCGCTGATGAACTGGCCAATCTCTCAGTCAGCATCACCAAAAAAAAAAATTATCTGATTTTTATCACATTTTGCCGTTTGTGGAAATTTGCTGCGTGCAAATTGTGTTTATACTGCTTCCAGCATTACAACATTGACCACACATCAAAAGCATTTCATTGGCTGTAAAGCGCTTTGAGATAGCCATGGTCATGAAAAGTGCTATATAAAAGCAAGTTTTTCTTTTCTTTGTAATCTTAAATGATAAAACCGCATCTTAGCAGCAGTATACTACATGGTAAAATGTTCCTGTCACTGGGGACTGTGCTATGGGAGATTAATAGTGTGGTGTATCAACCCATGTTTCCTATCTATCACATTACATACATTTCCTGTTTGCTACACTTCAGACTTCACACTGTCTATCTGTGTCCTATCAGTTATTTTAAGGCATCCGATTGTCTATCCGTCTCCTAACCATTGCATTTCAGGCATTGCAATGTTTATCTGTGTCCGATCTATTTCTGCTTTCACTATTTTGTGTTCTATTCGGTGTCGTACAGTCCAGGCAGGCTCCCTGTGTGATACTTCCATCTCATATGGAACAAATTCTGTATTTATAGTGGAGACAGAAATAAGAAATCTTAACTGATGAGAAGTTGTGAAAATCAACCAATAAAAATGCTGAAACTGAACCAAGCAAATCTGGCGAAGGTTTTCCAAAATCGTAAGTAATTTCTGATGTGGCAAAGATCAAATAACCTGTGTTTTTTCTTGCAAACTCAAATATTCACATATTAAATACATTTAAAAATTCCAAGTGGCACAGAAACATGATTAAACTTACATATAAAATTATCCTTGTGTTAATGAGTACCTTAATTGACATTTTAACTTGGCAATTGTGTTCTGTGTCATAATTAATACCTTTCCTGACCTATTACCCTGGAAGCTAAAAGAGGATGATAAAAGAGGAAGCTAAAAGGGAGATGCCAACTGAGCAAGTGCAGAATTTCCTAGCGTAAATCAGTTGGATTTTCTCAACCAACAATTTGGAGCATGCTATAGCAGGTTCTCAAAGTTTCTTTGTTTTTCCAAGTGATTTGAAAACAAGATTAATGCTTATGCTATTATCAAGTGCTTAATTTTTATATTAGAGAGAGAGAGCTAAGAGAAAAAAAGGGAGCGATGACATAACCTGTGAGCCAAGCCCGAAGCGATAACATATCCTGTGTTATTTAGTTTATCATCACACTTCAAAAAAAAACTTTGTTTATAAAGAGCACTGTGATTCTTCTCAATAAATGTGTATTTCCTCACCCTGTAACAAGATTTCTGAGCCAATATAATGCATTAGAAACCTGCAAAGACATCCAGATGTTACATTGAAGATACAACATGCTGACACATGGGCAAAACAGCCAATAAAAATGCTCCTTAGTGCTGCATTTTTTTGATTTGGAATGAAACAAATGACACTTTTCAACTTGCAAAGTTGGGATCATAAGAAATAGGAGCAGGAGTGGGCTATATGGCCCCTCAAGCTTGCTTCAACATTCAATAAGGTCATCACATTTCTACTTCTCTTTAGCTCTGACGAAGAGTCATATGGACTCAAAATATTAACTCTGTTTCTCTCTCCGCAGATGCTGTTAGACCTGCTGAGTTTTTACAGCATTTTCTGTTTTTATTTCAAATTTCCAGCATCCACAGTATTTTGCTTTTATTTCAATAAGATCATTTTTGATCTTCTACCTTAACTTCACTTTCCCACCCACATCTCTTGATTCCCTTAGTGTCCAAAAATCTATTGATTTCAGATCCCAGTTCCCTGATCAAATTCCCTGATTAAACAACATTTAAACTCTGACTGGCCTGGACCTTTGTTTACTGAACAATAAGTAGAACTTGTTACCCTAAAGGGACACAAATCCATCTTCATATAGGATCATTTTTCACTCTTTCATGGAATGTGTGCATCATTGGTGGGGCCAGCATTTATTGCCCATCGCTAATTGCTCTTGAACTGATGGCTTGCTTGGCCATTTCAGAGGGCAGTTATGAGTCAACACAATGCTGTGGGCCTGGAGTCACATTTAGGCCAGACCAGGTAAGGATGGCAGATTTCCCTCCCTAAAGGACATCAGTGAACCAGATGGGTTATTACAACAATTGACAGTGGCTTCATGGTCACCATTACTGAGACTAGCTTTATATTCCAGACATACAAATTTAACTTAAACTCTGCCAACTACTGTGGTGGGGATCAAAGAATGGTACAACACAGAAGGAGGCTGTTTAGCCCACTGTGTTTTTACCAACCTCTTAGAAGAATAATATTTAGAGTTAACATCCAATATACTGAGGAAAGCACTACAGGTGAGCTGATGCTATAACATTGTTATATCTATATATGACCATTCATTTCCTCCTCAGTACAATTCTCCATCACGCTTAATATATCGCACACAAATTTCTGTGTCACAGATCAAAAGAAACAAAGGTGGACATTGATGCAGGAATCAGAATATCTACAAATTCTAAATGACCTTACCATCCTCCTCCTTCAAGTACCATGCCCTAAGAGAGTACTAGCAACCATGACTTCCATTGATTATGCATGGCAAAGTATTGCAGTGGTTTACCATTGCCTTCTGCAGTATGGCTGACTCCCTACCATCAGGAAGCATTTATAGGCTGATAATCAACCTGTTTGGTCATATTACAAATGTACCTTCTATGGCTATCAAGTTCTGAAGCAGGATTTGAACCCAGAGCTCCTGGCCCAGAGGTAGGGACACTACCACTGTGCCACAAGACCACCTTTATCAGCTGTGCTTACAAATAAAGAAAAATAACTGGAATCTGACATACAACCTTTGAGGTGATGACCTGTGACTTCACCTGGTGTTTACTGAACAGCAATTAGAATTGTGGCCTTAATGGGGCTTTATCATATTTGTAGAATAATATATACTGTCTGGCATGGCATACTCCTCATTGTATCATAATGACTGGGATCGATTTACAACTGTCAGCCAGCTGTTTCTCATCTGGAAAATAGGTAGGCAAGCATTGCAAATCGGGGAGGGCTGGTGGTCCGGGCATCTTAACTGTAATTTTCAGATGGGTCTGTAAATATACAAGCAGCCTGCCTGTCTGAAACAAGCGGGACGCTCCTTAAGTATTCTAATCAGGTTTCTATGCCACTTATATGACCCTGATTGCAATTTTTATGTGTAAATAGATGGAGCATGCATGATGCAGGGCCCACCCTTAAAGAGATTGCTGCAGGCTGTGAAAGCAGCCAGGGAAACTTATAGGTTTTCTAGATCTGCTAATCAAGAACCGGTGAGAGTAGACATACGCAGCCCAGATGCCTAAAAAGCAGGTATTTGAAGCCCAGACAGTTCCACTCCTGTTTTTTAAAAAAAACCTTGCCTTTATATAGCGCTTCTCATAACCACCAGACATCTCAAAGTGCTTTATAACCAATTAAGTACCTCTGAAGGATAGTCACTGTTGGAATTGAGGGGAGATAGTAGTGTAGTGGTATTATCACTGAACAAGTAATCTAGGGGCTAAAACTTTGTGGCCATGGGGTTCAAATCCCACCTGAGCTACTAGTGGAATTTAAATTCAATTAATAAAACTTGGAATTGAAAGCTGGTCTTAGCAATGGTGACTATGAAACTTGTAAAAACTCATCTGGTTCACTAATGTCCTTTAAAGAAGGAAAATCTGTTGTGTGACTCCAGGTCCACAGCAATGTGGTTGACTTAACTGGCTCCTAGGGCAATTAGGGATGGGCAGTAAATGCTTGCCAGTGATACCCATATCTCATGAAAAAATAATGAAGGAAATGTGGCAGTCAATACGCACACAACAAACTCCCACAAACCACAATGTGATGCTGACCAGATGATCTGTTTTTGTGATGTTGATTGAAGGATAAATATTGGCCAGAGCACTGCTGTTTGAAATTTGGCCTTGGGATCTTTTAAGTCCACCTGAGCAGGCAGATGGGGCCTCAGTTTAAAATCTCATTCAAAAGACGGTATTTCCAACAGTGCAACACCCCCTCAGTACTGCACTTGAGTGTCAGCTTTGATTTTTGTGCTCAAGCCCTGAAATGGAACTTGAGTCCAAAATCTTACGACTCTGAGACAAAAGTGCTACCAATGGAGCCACAACTGACACTTGTGCCTATTTATTGGACACTGATTTTCCTATTTGGCTTCTTTTGGGCCTGAATGTTTGTTAGGTGGTGTTTTTAGGTCTGCTGTCTCATTAGTGGATAAGTTCAGAACATCAAGACCTGTCAGCAGTTTGAGATATGGGCGAATCAATGGGAACGTAGATGTAATTTTACAATTGGTCCCCAGAATCCACAATACATTGCCTGTAGGACTGCACGATGTTAAAAACACCTGTCACAACTGGAAAAGCAGAGCCTGTGACAGAAAACTGGATGTTTGCCTCTCTACCTTTCCAGGTACCGATCAGTTGATGGTTCCACATAAGCAGGCTAGGGAGAAACACAAAATGAGAATAGAAGATTGGATTTTCAAGCTCCTTAGTGGCTGCAGTCAGTTTTACTCAATTGTCCGTTTCCCAATGACACCTGTATTGTGTGGCCATTTGTCCAGTTTTATACTGGTCAGTCCAATTTTTAGCACTATCCAATAAACTAGGGTTAGGAAGAAAGGATCATTTAAAGAGACATGCACCTAAAGCAATTTTGCTAATTTCAGGAGTCAAAAAGACAATGACTAGACAGGCCAGGAATACACTGCAGTTCAGTTTGATTTTCTTAACAATGTTTTCCACTTGAAGTTAAGCCATTATTCATACAATTGCAGGTGGCTCGGATGCATTTTCTATTTGCGGGCCTGTCATGATGTCATCTCCATATGCTGTGATGTCTGCCTCACCACCTCCCCTCCACGCTGTGTCTTCCAGTCTGATGTCCAGTATTCTCAGTAGTGGTCACCCTTATGTACCACCGTCAATAATTGGACTCCATTTCCCGACCTTGTGCTTTCCTATCCATGGTTTTCTCCAAAGTTTTCACTCATCTTGATGAAAATCGACTACCTTCCTTGCCCAGTGGAGCAGTATAGAGCTTCCCCAGAACTGGTGCTGGTATCCCCTCAACAACACCAATATTTCAAGGCTAAAGCCTTCCTATTCCCAGATGCAAGATGCCCTATTTTTATACACGTATGTAGGGCTAGGATTTGGGTTAATTTTCCATGGCTAAGGCTTTCACTCTCTTTTAACATAAATAGCTTGTACAGGCACTGTAGGTAGAACCAACAAAATGGTCAAATTGCTCATCCCAAAAGCCTTCAGGGTATGGAGGATAGTTAGCAAGAAAAAGCTTTACCAGCAAGCAAAGCTGAATAAGCAGTCAATGGTCTCTCAGTTAAGAGCCTATCTCACAAATAAACAAGAAAATGATCAATAAGTCGGTTAGAAAATTGAAGATCAACTTCTTTTAAGGAATGGCTTTGTGTGTCTGCAACTCTGTAAAGATCTTGAACTTTCTGTCATAACTCATACACAACAATAAAAGAATCAATGGAAGTTACATTCTCTATGCAAACTGGAAGTGAGTAGTAGTATTTATTTCAGTGTGACTATTGCTTAAGACGTTGAGTGTGTCAAGATTTGTTTGAATTCAACAAAGATTATTAGTCTCAAACACAATCAACACCCCTCCCCCTGCACCTCCCCAATATATGAAACCTTAAGCTGCCAAGACCTAACTCTGAAATTCACTCCCAAAACCTTCCCATTTCTCTACCCCTCTTTCCTGCAGTAAGATGTTCCTTAAAACCTATCTCTCTGATCAAGCTGTTGGTCATCTGCCCTAATACCTCCTTATGTGGCATGGTGTCAAATTTTGATTTATAGCACCCCTCAGAAGTTTTCACTATGTTCAGGATGCTATTAAAATTCAAGCTGTTGTTGGGGGACTGTATACATGGTGTTGTTGGCTAGAATGAGAAGCAGCACAAAGTGAATCCCCCATTGTCACCAGCAGTCTTCCTTTCACCTATCAGGTGAAAGGAAGACTGCTGATAACTAAATTCTGCCATCAATCAGATACTTGTGTAGCCTGTAAATCTAACACTAACTTGAACTCCCTCACCAGCGGTTTGAAGTGTGCTAGTGAGTATCGACCACCCAACCAACATCCTATAAAATCCAAGTTCTATGGTCAATCCCACTGGCAACATTCCAAGTTGTATCTTCACCAAATGAACTGCAGGAGTTCAGGAATGCAGTTTGCCACCATCTTCTCAAGGGAAATTAAGGATAGGCTATAAATGCTGGCCTCATCTTGCAAATGAATAAAAAAATATCCTGGAATCTCCAGGAATAAAGATTAACCTCCTGAACACAGCTACATGCAGCCAATGAGAAATCTCACTGGGGCCACATGACAGCCATGTTGCTTTTTCTACTTATCAGCCCTGGCTCAGTGGGTAGCACACTTGCCTCTTAGTCAGGAGGTTGTGGGTTTAAATCCTAATCCAGGGATTTGAGTACAAAATCTCTGTTCTCACTCCAGTGTAATAGAGAGGGAGTGCTGGCTGCACTGTTGGAGGTGTTGTCTTCCAGATGAGATACTGATCTTAGTCTCCATCTGCTCTCTCGGCCGGATGTAAAACATCCTGTGTGGCACCATTTCAAAGAAGAGCAGCGGAATTCTCCCTGAAGCTCTGGCCAGTATTTATCCCTTAACCAACATCGCTTGAAACAGATGGGTCATGATCACATTTGTGGGAACTTGCTGTGCTGTGCTATGTCCTACATTAAAATAGAGACTACACTTCAAAGAGCACTTATTTCATTGGCTGTAGAGCCTTGGGACATAATGGAGGCATTGCATAAATGCAAGTCCTTTATTCTTTCATGGGATTTGGGCATTGCTGGCAAGGCCAGTATTTGTTGTCCATCCCTAACTGCCCTTGAATTGATTGGCTTGCTAGGCCATTTCAGAGGGAAGTGAAGAGTCAACCACATTGCTGCTGGGGTTGGAATCACAGGCAGGTCAGACCAAGCAATGATGGAAGATTTCTTTCCCTAAAGGACATTAGTGAACCAGATAGATTTTTTTTGGACCCAAAACAAAAGTTGTCATGGTCACCATTACTGATACTAACTCTAGACTCTACATTTATTAATTAAATTCAAATCCTATCAGCTACTATGGCAGGATTTAAACTCATGCCTGCAGGCTATTACTCTGATCCGCTAGATTATTAGTCCAGTTACCAGTACGCCACTGTCTCCCGCCTTCTTCACACTGTGAGATCAATTGACGCCTAGAGCCTGAAAAGTCGTATCCTCGGAGCTCTCAATATGTGGAAAACGTTAAAGGCAAGATTTAAACACAAATCTCGGGCGCGTTTATTTCTTATTGAGGGTTGAGGCATCTCGAAGTGGCTCGCTTTCTGAACGTGTCTGCGTTAGTTCGAGAGGAGCTCAGCACTCTCTCCTGGCTCCTGATCTGAGCTATGTGCAGCCCACAGATGGAATTTGTAATTTGCAGAGGGAGGGACAGGGAGAGAGAGAGAAAGTGAAATGGAACAACAGGATCTGCATGGGGAATGGTAGAGACATCTGGTCCTCATTTATACTGGATCTCTCTCTCTCTCCCTCCCTGACTGCTCGCGTGGAAAAGAGGCAACAGCATATCGCCACATCCGTCCTGCCATCAACTTTTCAAAGTTTGTGGGGGAAAAAGTTAATTCTTTTTATTTACCTATAAAGGAAAATATTGCAAGAGGGAAGCCAGAAAGCAGATTTTCAAGGAAAAAAATTGACACCGACGTTTTCAGCTGGAGTCTAGGAAGTGAATTGAGGTAAATTGAAGAAAGTTTAATGGAGACACTTTGCAAGTCTTCAGTTTTTTGTTGTTGTTGTTGCTGTCATTTTCAACAGGAGCCCCCAGCACTGCTGCCTGGAATGAATATGAAGTTAAGCCTTTACTCTTGTGAAGTGCCGCCTGTTGACTGGAAGTGCACAACGTCAGCACAAAGTTAGCCCCCTAGACAGTCACCCAGGATCAAAACATTTTTTTTAACGCGGAATATTGGGCCGCCGCAGCTTCAGCTTTGTAGGTTCAGCGTTTAAAAACAAACACCCGAAGCTGCCTTATTAAAATCTAAATAACCAACACCGAGTTTTGTTTCTAAGATAAAGCTCAATGTGAGCACGATGGGTGGAACATCCATTGCTCACTGAAGAACATTGTGCCGCTGTCAACTTTTTTTTGGGATCATCATTACTTGTCACAATGTTGTGAAAACACCCATACATGTTCTTCTAGAAAATCTTACTTATTGAAAGGTCGCCTCGTCCCTGTGTCAAGACTCCCCCCTCCAAAATATCTCCAAGCTGTTTTCCTCTGACGTTGCTCACGGTTAGTCTTGGGGTCTGATGTTGCACAGTGGTAACGTTCAGCTACTGACCTCATCTGTTCCTGTGAGGCCACTTCTGTGTTTTCTTTTACCTCGGCATAGAAGTGGTTCAATTAAATCCCGTTAATCTGAGTACAATTATTGCTGCAGCTGCTGCAACAGCTCATAGGAACGCGATGTGGCCATTCAGCCCCTCGAGCCTGCTTTCCCCCGTTCACTGAGACCGTGGCTGATCGGAGAATGGTTGCAGCACAGGAGACATTCAGCCCTTCATGTCCTTGCTGGCTGTACCTGAATTCTATTTACCTACTCCTGGGGTGACCTTCCATATCTCAACATCTTCTCGAGGTTATCTCAAAATCAGGAAAGAGAGCAGAATAACTGGATTCCTTTCTTTTTTTTAAAAGAAAATGCTTAAGGTTAGCTATTATTTTGTGTGATAATGCTCCTGTGAAACTCCTTGAGATGTTTTAATAAGTAAAAGGCACCATATAGTTAGTAGCCCTTGTTGTTATGCAAAGTGTGACGTTTGGAGTTTAACAAAAATTCTAAACTAAATGTTTATATTATAGATTGTACCATAACCCAAACAGGTGGTTAGAGACAACTGTCAGAGAGGAGACACAACATGGCTGCAGGAAATGAATGGTGAAAGGTTGAGTTAACCGGCACGTGCTGTCCTTGTCATCTTACCTCATGTGTTAAGCGATTAGGAATCTTTTGTACTGGGGTTCCAGTGGAAAACAAATTTCCAGTCACCTAATGCATGGCGTTAAGAGGCTGGATCAGTTAGTGCTGGTTAACTCTGCTTTTGAACTTCTGTCTCATGTGTGGAGAAGAAAGCTTCATAGTAAAGAGGAGGAAGAGAAAGAAATCTATATGTCAACACTAAGTATTAATCCAAGAACTCTGCACAGAGTATCAATCGTACCGTTTAGCGAGTTAGTGGTGGTGGTAGCACTTTTCATCTAAGTTGGAAGGTTTAAGTCCCTCTCCAGCACAGAATCTAGACTGTTAATCTAGTGCAGTACTGAAGGAGTGCTGCACTGTTGCAGGTGTCATCCCTCAGATGAGATGTTAATTTGTGGCCCTGTTTGCCATACAAGGCTCGGCTAACCAACTCATGCCTTTCACAACCTCAGAGTCTGTGACAGACAGTGAAGTACCTGTTTTAATATAGAAAGCATGACAGCCACTTTATGCACAGCAAGCTCCCACAATCAACATGTGATAATAACCAAATAATCTGTTTTAGATAATTATTGAGGGACAAATGTTGGCCAGGACGAACTTTTCCCTTTGAAGCCAAGCAATCTCTTACATTCACCTGAGAGGGCAGACAAAGCCTTGGTTTAATATCTCATCTGAAAGATGGCACCTTCAACAGTGCAGTTCTCCTTCTGTACTGTGTAAGTGGATTTGAACCCACAGTCTTCTGACTCAAAGGTGAGAGCGCTACCACTAAATGACATAATTGGTATTCTAATGCAGAGTTTTTAGATTGATACTTAATGTTAATATGTGTTTCCAGCAGCTCTTATGCTCAAAGGAGAAAGGTAGGGGTTTGGATTTAAATGTTAATAAATCTTATGGTGCTGCAGTATTCATCTTCTTGGAAATGTGAATATATGATATAGCTTGGCTGGAGATGCTGTATTCTATTCATCTGCATTACTTCCTTTGACTGTACTGTGCTTGAGCAAAGGCTAGGGTTCTCTATGTAATCTGCCAAGATTCCATCACTGGGTGGATATGCATTCTTTTTGCAACTGTAAAGTGTACGATGACCACAAGTGGAACCAGGCTTTCTCAAAGATTTGTGTAAGGTTACTAGATTTTTTAGTTATCATTATGTCTTTATGAGGAAAGGTTGAGCAGGTTGGGCTTATACTCATTGGTGTTTAGAAGATTCTGAGGGGGCATGACAGGCTAGAGAGGATGTTTCCCCACATGGGGAAAACTAGGACTAGGGGGCACAGTTTCAGAATAAGGGGTCGCCCATTTAAGATGGAGATAGGAGGAATTTCTTCCCTCAGGGGATGGTGAATCTTTGGAATTCTCCACGCCGGAGAGCTATGGAAGCTGGATCACTGAATGTATTCAAGGCTGAGATAGTCAGATTCTCAAACCAAAGAGGACTCGAGGGTTCTGAGGAACAGGCGGAAAAGTGGAGTTGAAGCCAAGATCAGATTAGTCATAATCTTATTGAATAGCAGAGCAGGCTCAAGGGACCATATGGCCTACTCCTATCCTTTTTCTTATGTTTTTTATCACTTGCTTTTCCCATTGCACATAAGATTAATTTTAAAATGTATTTGAAATTAACTTAGCCATTTAGTGGCTGCAACAGCTTATAAAATGTTAGTTGTAAAATCAGTTAATACTTGTTTGGGATTCATTGAACAAAGTTCCTAAAGATAGGCAGAGATTGAAGGTTTTAATGGTTTCAATGCACCTACATTTGTTTTCCCATTCTGTTCTTATTTCTTGCCTCTAAGTCAGGTGATTGTGGGTTCAAGACCCACTCCAAAAAACTTGAGTCCATAAAGCTAAGCTGACACTCCTTCTGCAGGACTGATGGGGTGTTGGACTGGCGGATGTGCTGTCTTTCAGAAAGACTTTACACACTTGGCCATCTCAAGAGGAGTTAAAAATGTCTCTTGATGCTATTTTGAAGAAGACCAGTGGGCTGTTCTCCCTGCTGTCCTGGCCAATATTTATCCCTCAACCAACATTTTTTAGTATTATGTCATTGCTAGTTATGGGACTTTGCTATTCACAAATTAGCTGCCATGTTTTCCACATTACAACTGCATTGACTACACTTCAAAAAAAATGTACTTCATTGGGTGTAAAGCAGCTTGGCATCTTCTACATCCACCTGGTTGTCATCTCATCCAAAAGACAGAGGCGATGCCCCTTCTCACCTTTGAATAGTTAGAATAATCATCACATGCTTTATAGTTGGGCAATACAATCATAAACACTGGGGGGAGGGGGGTGAAACTCAACTTGGGCAAGGTTGCAAAATGGAGTTGGGGAATGTGTAAATTTCTTCGTCTCAATTTCTCTGCTCCTCTCACCCACTCTAACCTGTCTCTCGCTGAACTTGCTGCACTCCGTTCTCTCAGGTCCAACCCTGACATTGTCATCAAACCTGTTGACAAGGGTGGTGCTGTTGTTGTCTGGCGCACTGACCTGTACCTCGCAGAGGCTGAGCGTCAACTTGCAGACACTTCCTCCTACCTCCCCTGGACCATGACCCCACCACTGAACATCAAGCCATTATTTCCAGGACTGTTACTGATCTCATCTCCTCTGGAGATCTTTATTCCACAGCTTCCAACCTCACAGTCTCCCAACCTCGGACAGCCCGCTTCTACCTCCTACCCAAAATCCACAAACAGGACTGTCCCAGCAGACCAATCGTGTCAGCCTGTTCCTGCCCCACGGAACTCATTTCTTGCTATCTTGACTCCATTCTCTCTCTCCCCTTGTCCAGTCCCTTCCCACCTACATCCGTGATTCCTCTGACACCCTACATCATATCAACAATTTCCAGTTCCCTGGCCCCAACCACCACCTCTTCTACACCTCCATCCTCCACCGGGATGGTCTGATGGCTCTCCACTTCTTCCTCGAACAGAGGCCCGAACAATCCCCATCCACCACTACTCTCCTCCGTCTGGCTGAATTTGTTCTCACACTGAATAATTTCTCCTTTAACTCCTGTCACTTCCTCCAAATAAAAGGTGTGGCAATGGGTACCCGCAAGGGCCCCAGCTATGCCCTTCTCTTTATGGGGTATGTGGAACATTCCTTGTTCCAGTCCTACTCCGGCCCCCTCCCACAACTCTTTCTCCGGTACAACGATGATTACTTCGGTGTTGCTTCATGCTCTCATCTGGAGGAAAAATTTATTAATTTTGCTTCCAATTTCCACTCCTCCATCATTTTCACATGGTCCATCTCTGACACTTCCCTTCCCTTCTTTGATCTCTCTCTCTCGATTTCTGGTGATAGACTGTCCACCAATGTCCATTACAAGCCTACCGACTCCTACAGCTACCTCGACTATAGCTTCTCACACCCGCTTCCTGTAAGGACTCCATCCCATTCTCTCGGTTCCTTCGCCTCCATCACATCTGTTCTGATGATGCCACTTTCAAAAACAGTTCCTCTGACAGGTCTTCCTTCTTCCTTACCGAAGGTTTTCCACCCACAGTGGTTAAAAGGGCCCTCAACCATGTCCAGCCCATCTCCCGCGCATCTGCCCTCACACCTTCCTCTCCCTCCAAGAAACATGATAGGGTCCCCCTTGTCCTCACTTATCACCTCACCAGCCTTCGCATTCAAAGGATCATCCTCCGCCATTTCCGCCAACTCCAGCATGATGCCACCACCAAACACATCTTCCCTTCATCCTCCCTGGCAGCATTCCACAGGGATCGTTCCCTCCGAGACACCCTCGTCCACTCCTCCGTCACCCCCTACACCTCAACCCTCTCCCACGGCACCTTCCCATGCAACCACAGAAGGTGCAATACCTGCCCCTTCACTTCCCCTCTTCTCACCGTCCAAGGGCCCAAACACTTCTTTCAAGTGAAGCAGCATTTCACATGGACTTCCCTCAATTTAGTCTACTGCATTCGTTGCTCCCCATGTGGTTTCCTCTACACTGGAGAGACAAAACGCAGACTGGGTGACCGCTTTGCAGAACACCTTTGGTCTGTCTGTAAGCATGACCCAGATCTCCCTGTTGCTTGCCATTTCAACACTCCACCCTGCTCTCATGCCCACATGTCCGTCCTTGGCCTGCTGCATTGTTCCAGTGAAGCTCAACGCAAACTGGAGGAACAGCACCTCATATTCCAACTAGGCTCTTTACAGCCTTCCGGACTGAATATTGAGTTCAACAATGTTAGATCATGAACTCTCTCCTCCATCCCCACCCCTTTTCCAATCCCCCCTTTTTTTCCCAATAATTTATATAGATTTTTCTTTTCCCACCTATTTCCATTATTTTTAAATGTATTTCCATCCATTGTTTTATCTCTACCTTTTAGCCTTTTTTGATTCCTTCACCCCACCCCCACTAGGGCTATCTGTACCTTGCTTGTCCTGCTTTCTACCTTTAATTAGCACATTCCTTAGATAATATCACCACCTTCAACACCTCTTTGTCCTTTTGTCTGTGACATCTTTTGCTTACCTCCACCTATCACTGGCTCTACTTGTCCCACCCACCACCCCCCCCCACCCCCTTTAAACCAGCTTATATTTCACCTCTCTTCTATTTTTAATTAGTTCTGTTAAAAGGTCATTCGGACTCGAAATGTTAAGTGTGTTCCTCTCCGCAGATGCTGCCAGACTTGCTGAGTTTTTCCAGGTATTTTTGTTTTTGTTTTGGGGAATGTGTAATACTACCCTGCAGGATTTTCCTTTCAGGATATATACTGGGTATTTTTGTGGGTCCAACAGGAGCAGTGATGTTTCCAGTGGGCTCCCAAAATAATTCTGGCCTCGTGTCAGTTGTGCTTGAAACCCTCTTCACTGGATTGCAAGGAAAATTGTATATTAGCCTTTATAAAAGTAAGGAAGTCTTGCCGCAATTATATAGAACTTTTGGTAAATCCACATCCAGAGTACCGTATTTTTATCTCTGGAGTACTGTATGCAGTTTTGGTCACCTTATATAAGGAAACAGATACTTGCCTTAGAGGGTGTAACACAGGTTGACTTGTGAGGAGAGATTGAGTAGAATGGGACTGTACTCACTGGAGATTGGAAGAATGAGAGGTGATCCCATTGAAACGTATATGATTCTCTGAGGGCTTGAAAGGCCAGTTGCTTAGAGGCTGTTTCCCTTGGCTGGAGAATCTAGAACTAGGGGTCACAGTCTCAGGGTAAGAGATACTGATTTAGGGCTGAGGTAATGAGAAATTTCTTCACTCAGAAGTTGTGAATCTTTGGAATTCTCTACTGCAGAGAGCTGTTGATGCTCAGTTGTTGAGTATATTCAAGAAAGAGATCAATAGATGTTTGGACTCGAAGGGAATTCAGGCATTTGGGAATAGTGCAGGAAGATGTAGTTCAGGTATAAGATCAGTTGTGATCATATTGAATGGAGAATCAGGCTCAAAGGGCCGTAGGACCTACCCCTGCTTCTGATTTCTAGTGTTGTTATGTTTCCAGACTCGAGCTGCCAGTTGACTCTGTATGTGAACCATCTGATTTGCTACCATCCCCAGGAGCCAGTGGCATTTGAATGAAGGCCCGATGCTGAATTTGTCTCACTGCAGGAACTCAACAAGCCTCCTTAGTCAACAGCTTCCAAACCCACGACCACTACCATCTAGAAGGACAAGGGCAGCAGATAGATGGGAATACCACCATCTGCAAGTTCCCCTCTAAGCCGCTTACCATCCTGATTTGGAACTATATCGCCGTTCCTTCACTGTCGCTGGGTCAAAATCCTGGAACTCCCTCCCTAACAGCGCTGTGGGTGTACCTACACCACATGGACTGCAGCAGCTCAAGAAGGCAGCTCATCACCACCTTCTCAAGGGCAATTAGGGATGGGCAATCCATGCTGACCCAACCATCGAAGCCCACATCCCATGAATGAATTTTTAAAAAGTCACAAGCTGGCATGGACTGGCATTGGCAGATTTTGCGTCAGCATTGGCAGTGGGGGTGATGGCAAATCGAATTTCTCTCTGCCCCCACTCCAACCCTCCCACCAAGACTCACTTAAAACACAATCTCCCTGGAGTCTAATGAGGTGTTTTTGGTGTATAATTCATTTTTCAAGGTTTTTGTTAATGAATGTTTCTCTTCACTTACAGATCATAGCATTCGCTAAGTGACACGGAAGGAATGGCATTAATTAGAAAAAGTAAGTATGCCCCAAAGCAACAATTCTCACATTTGTTGACATTAAACACATATTGGGATAGATTTTTCATGAAGGTGGAAACTAGGTGATTGAGCAGCTGAATAGGAATGGTTTTGAAGAAGAGTCATATTGGACTCAAAACGTTAACTGCTTCTCTCTCCAGGGTTGCCGCCAGACCTGCTGAGTTTTTCCAGCATTTTCTGTTTTATTTCAGATCTCCAGCATCTGCAGTATTTTGCTTTTATTATTATGGGTCGGTTATCTATTCTGTGGGGATTTTTAACACTATTGCTTTGGAACTGGTTCAGAATCCCACTCAATTCAGGCCGAAGTTTCATACGCAAATATGAATTGGACACCTACTGGACCATTAAAACATTGATAGCCTTTTACCGTGCGTTTTGAGGGGAGTACCCTGCTCAATTAAATGTTCCGTCGAGCCCTGCAAGTTAAAACCTTGGTCTTTGCTGCCCCAGCCTACCCATCGCACCTCTAACCCGCCATCTTTACACTTACTGACTGAAACCCCTTCCCCACCACTTACCATGCAAATGGTGGGTGGCCTCTGGACCACACGATTTTAACTAGCGTGATCAAGACCCAGGAGTCAAAATGACCCAAAATGGCTCAAGTCATCATAGTCACTTAAGTTTGATGCTCGCACTGCTCCCAGCCTATCCCAACCCACACCTATTTAATATCTCCCAAAGTGTGCCAAGGTACATTTCACGGAGACAGAATGGGCTGCATTTGGGAAAGAATTGGAGAGGGGTAACAGGAGCTATGATCTATGAAGTTGGTTTTGAAGAATGTTATGAATTTGGGAGTGCCGTGGCGATTCAGTCAGGTTCTTACTCTAGCGGTTTGATGGCTTCTTTCCGATAGGAGATGACTCCCTCTAGCCTGTATCTACTAGCCCAGTTGTGACACATGGGAATGTAACAGTGAAGCTCTATTGTTCCAGATTGAATTTTCCTGTCTTACACACGTGTGTTCCCTTAATCCTTCCGCAGGTGGATTGAATTTACATTAGGTAAAATAAGTTTGTAAACTGCTTTATTCCACAGTAGGCAAAACGTAGAGAACACTGAGTATGACAGGAAACACTCAGTATCACTTCTATTAATATTCCAGTGCAAAGATATGTATGCTTATTACTAATCTTTTACTTAACACAAAAACACAAACTTTTCCTGACCAGAGCAGAGATCGTTTCCTTGTAGCCCAACTTAACTCTGTTTCTCTCTCCACAAATATTGTCAGACCTGCTGAGAATTTCCAGCATGTTCTGTTTTTATTTCAGGTTTTCAGTGTCTGCATTATTTTACTTTAGTCTTGATGTTTGTCCGAATAGTAAATGGCCTCCCTCACCCACAGGGATCAAAAACGTTTTATCATCGCCAAGTGTCAGGAAATGTATTTCTGAAGGATTGGACTGCATATGAATTGAATTTTGTTTGGGATCTGTGCAAAACAATTGCCCATCTCTCCATATCCTGCCTCTCAATGTCGGGTGGGCTGGGGAAGCTCATCCCTTTGAAGGAAGCTTCTCCTCGAAGTATATATTAAAAAAACACGTTGGCGTGGAGTTTACATTGGGTTGCATTGTATTTTCTCAGTGCAACGTGACCAAAACCAGCATAACTAGCACAACAGATTGAGGAATTTTAAAGTGCCATTTACATCCAGAACCAATCGAATTTCCATGACCTTTTGTAGTGTTTTTTTTAAAAAAAATCTGTGCTGGAAGTTGGCCCACCAACATGTATGACCATGTCCTCCCAACTGAATTAGTTTGGGGGAGATGGTGGCATAGTGATAATGTCAATGGACTAAGAATACAGAGATTCAGTCTAATGCTCTGGGGACACAGGTTCAAACCCCCCCTTCAGGGCAGCTAGTGGAATTTAAATTCAATTAATAAAACCTGAAAGCTAAATGGTGACTGTGAACCTGTCATTGATTATCATAAAATCCTAGCTGTCTGTTTAGGGGAAGGATATCTGCCCTCCTTACCTGGTCTGGCCTACATGTGACTCCAGACCCAGAGCAATGTGGTTGACTCTTAACTGCTCCCTGGAATGGCCTAGCAAGCCACTCCGTTCAAAGTCAGTTAGGGTTGGGCTACAAATGCCTGCCTTGAAAGAATAAATTAATCATCATGGTGAGCTTCTGCAGTTGTGCCTATTTTTGTGGGCCTTTAAAGAGGGCTCTTAAAATGAAGCTGGTTGATTTAGGCGCAAGGAAGCTAATCGGCACCTTTTAAAAATTGAAAAAATAATAATTTGCTGAGAAGCTTAATTAATGTACACCAATGCAACTAGTAAATGGTTCTATACAAAGTCGCTTTCAGTTATTCACCCATTCATAGGTGGATTAGATTCTTAATAAAATTACTTTTTTTATTATAAACCTATTTTCAGCGTATTAATAAAACTGCATCAGGGTGAGATGTGATCTTATTGAGACATATAGGATTCTTAGGGGGCTTCACAGGGTGGATGCTAAGAGGATGTTTCCCCTCATAGGTGCACCTAGGACTAGGGATCACAGTTTTAAAATTAGGGGTCTCCTATTTAAGATGGAGATGAGGAGAAATTTCTTCTCTCAGAGGGTCGTTTATCTTTGGAATTCTCTACTCCAGAGAGCAGCGGAGGTTGGGTCATTGAATATATTCAAGAAAGACAGATTTTTGATCCAAAAGGGAGTCAAGGGTTATTGGGGGTTGGGGGTGGGGGGGGCAGGAAAGTGGAGTTAAGGCCATAATCAGATCAGCCATGATCTTATTAAATAGCTGGGCAGGCTCAAGGGGCTGAATGGCCTACTCCTGCTCCTATTTCTTATGTTCTTATGTTACCACCTTTAATTGTATAAATTCTCATAACCCTTCTCAAGGGTAATTTAGGGATGGGTAGTGACACTCGCATCTTATGAAAGAATAAAAAATATGAATACTTTTTGACGTAATTTTAAAAACAAAAATTACATTGGATAACACTGTCCAATTGCACAGCTTCATGGAAGATTCTAGGTTTGGTGATCTGTAAAAGAGCTCGAGCGGAAACCTGAGCAAAAATGTAAATTCCGCAAACCAGCACCATGTGAGTCCGGATAGTTGATTATGCCACAGAGAGAAGAAAAAAAATTCCAACCCTTCCTTTCTATTTATCCCTTTCCCTTGTAAATGTGGCCAAAGAATCCGGGACCAAGTCGACAAGTCTTCTGTCAACACTTAAGAAGAGGTTAGATTGGTGGTTGAGGTAAAGGGGCTTAGCGGAATAATGGGACCAGGCAGACACATGGGGGAGAATTTTCTCCCCGTCGGGGGGGTTTGTGGGTGGGGGGGGGGGGCGAGCGTGGAGCCAATTGGCTCGGCGACGCCATTTTATGTGGGTGGGCCAATTAAGGCCCGCTCAGCATGACACGCGCCGGGAAGCGCTGAGCGTTCCCTGTGCGGCTGGGGGAGGTAGTGGGTGTTGCCTGAGTAGGAAGTGCGCTCTTTCATGCACACGTGCAAAAAAAGCGCAGAATTTTAAGTTTACACGATCTGATAAAGTGCTGTAAAAATGTTTATGTCATGTCCCCTCATATGAAATCTTAAAATAAAAAAAATTTTTTGAAAATTTTAAATCATTCATGAAACCTCATCCCGCCCCCAGTTGATGAGGTTCCACGAAAAATGCCAACCTTAAGGTTGGACGGGCAGCTCAGCTAATTGCCTTCATTGCTTTTTAACAGGCCTTTGACAGCTCGCTGGACGTGTAGCTGAGTCGGCTGCGTGCCCGCTGAACTGAAAATCTAAATGACAACCCCCCCCCCCCCAACCCCCGCGCGTCGTTTTACACCTCGGCAAGCGGGCCCCGCCCCCGCTCGCTGAACCGAAGATTCTGCCCATGGGTTCAGGACGACCACTGATGTGGTGGATTAATCTCAACATAGATGGGCAGGGCCCAGCAACCTGTTTCCATAGTAACCATTATATCATTCTACGTGAAAGAGCTGCCAGGAGTCAGATTGTTTCTTTCCTGTGGTGTGCCCAGTAGTTTTGTATGATGAACTGCCCAGGCTATATTCAATAATTCCACCTGAGCTATCCTTTTTGACATGAAGGCCTAAATCCTCATTTTCCTGCTCCGTGACACAATATACTGCACTGCTATCCAACCTTACGACTCTCCCAGAGCTCTGTGCTCCTCTGATTCTGGCCTTTTACGCATCCCCAATTTTAACTGTTTCACCATTCACGGCCATCTCTCCCAAGGCCCTACACTTCTTTGCTTCTCTACCTCTTGTTCCTCCTTTAAGACGCTCCTTAAAAACTACCTCTTTGATTAAGCTTTTGATCATTGGCCCTAATATCCTCTGTGTGTCAGTGACACCCCAGTGAACGTTTCAGGTGCTGGATAAATGCAAGCTGTTGTTGTATTTGTTGGCATAATAAATTACAGTAAGATCTTTACTGTCCGGCATATGTGGGGAATGAGTGGTGTCGGTTAATCAAAAATGCCAGCCAACGGAGAGTTCCATTTACCAATGGAATATGGTGTAATACTTGTAGCTTCAATTAATATGCAATTAGTCAGGAAGTAAAGAACAGTATTCTTTTTACTTCTGATCTTCAACAGTACATTAAAACGTAAAATAAGGTATAAAATAATACAGTATACAGGTATGGGTTCTGGATAACCTTGTAATTGCTTCTGATTGGTCAAGTAATAATTCGTATCGAGGAAAATCAGACCCAGAAAGAAAGAACAGTAAAAACTGGGAAATAAGAATACTGGTCCAAACTGGTCTTGTATACCTTTAAAATGGAACACCAGTTAAAAACTGGGAAATAAGAGTACTATCCAAACTGGTCTTGTATACCATAAAATGGAACACCAGTTTAAAAACTGGGAAATAAGAGTTCCGTCTGAACCGGTCTTGTATACCTTAAAATGGAACGCCAGTTAAAAGCTGGGAAATAGGAGTACTGGTCTGAACTGTTTTTTCCTTCCAGGGAAATTCTGGTTAGTAGGGAATCCTGGTTGGTAGAGTGCCAGTTAACACAAAGTTTACTGTACTTGGTGATTCCTGAGCCTATATTTTCCAATTTGTGTTATTTTAATGCTGGCAATATCCCAAGGTTGGTGTTGAGGTTGGGCCAATCAGCTATCGAAGCACCAGGGAATGCTAGAGGTGTTTTCACAGCTTGCCTCATGTATTAGAGTCATAGAGTTATACAACACAGAAACAGGCCCTTTGCCCATCATGTCCATGCTGGCCATCAAGCACCTAACTATCTTAATCCCATTTTCCAGCATTTGGCCTGTATTCCGATTGTTTAAAATGCATTTCAGCTTAACAACATCAGTAAGATAACAAGTTCATGAAATAAAAAATAGTTTTAATTTTTTTAATGAAATTCATGTTTTATTTATAATGAGCTTTGTTTGTTTGTGAGATGCTGATTGATTCTTTTAGGTTTTCTCTCCTCTGGATGGATTCCTGACTTTTAAGTGTTCTGTTTCTTTTTGTTTTTTTCCCCTTTTATGTTTTTTTTCTAGTTAATCAAGGCTTGCTGTTCCTAGTCATTCTGACATTTTGCCTGGTTCTTTACAACAAATTTCACAACATGTCGCTGTACAAGGAGGAATTAGGTGAGTGTTTCTCTGTTGTTTGACATCAGGGTTCATGTTGGTTCTGGGAGTTGGTGGAAGAATATATTACAAAAATATTTAGGTTTGAAGCAATTTGACATGTCGATAGTTTACAGTAAAGTCCCACCATTTGCAAATTTGCTTATCCATGTCTTTGTACACCAGTTCGTCCACTATGGATCAAATTCACTTAAAAATTTAAAAAATGAAAAAATAGAAGCCACCTTTAGAAAATGCCAGAATAAAAGCCGAAATAAAGTTAAAAAAGGAAGGTGTCCATGACATATTTCCTTCAGTAGAAAGTGTGTACGGCTCATGTGTCATCTGCTGTTGTTTGCACGTGGATGTTACTTGTTGCTGCAGTTTCATTCCTGATCACAGTCTGCATGCACCCTCAATTAAGGTGCTGTCAGTGTGACAAATTTTACACTTTTCTTGTATTCTTGTTTTATTGAATGATTTCTCCAGTAAATTTTGCTTTAAATTTATTAAAAACATATGTTTTTATTGCCTTTGATCCTTCATACATGTAAAATTTTAGGATGGCTGAAACCTATCTAAATGACTCGCATTGTAAAGTATGTTTGTCATACGTGATCTCGCCGTTTGAGGTTTTGCAGGAACGTAAGTTCACAAACGAACTTTACTGATTTTGACTTTATGTCAGCTGGGTCTCCGTTGGTTGTCCCCCCACACTCCACCCTTGCCTCTAAGTCAAAGATTGTGGGTTCAAATCCATCCCAGAGACTCGAGTGCATTTCCTAGTGCAGTACTGAGAGAGTGCTACATTGTCAGAGGTGCCATCTTTCAAGTCAGATGGTAAACTGAAGCCCTATCTGCTCTAAAAGATGCCACAGCACTGTTTGGAAGAAGAGCTGGGCAATTCTCCCTGGTATCCTGGCCAATATATATCTCTTCACCAACAATATTGGAAGAACAGGTCATTATCACATTGGTCATTATCACATTGCTGTTCGTGGGAGCTTGCTGTGTGCAAATTGGCTGTCAGATGTCCTATATTACAATAGTGACTACACTTCAAAAGTACTTAGGCATTGGGACCCAACCTGCACGCAGCACCACCCCCCCCCACCCCCATACATACAATCAACTAGTGCACGTTAATTATTTCTTTCATGACATTAATTTAATGTAAACATTTTGTGACACGGTGACAGTCAGTGTCCACTTTGAGAAATCTAAGGTGTTCTCAAACAAAGCACCATCATCTGCATCCTATTCAGTACAAGCTGCTGTATAAATGTGTGCATGTATCTTTAAGCTTGTTTTAGTAAAACTAATTTTCCCTTTAATTCTTCAATTTCAATAGAAAATTTCAACAGGCTGACATGTGGAGCCGTTGAGGCAAATAGCATAGCTACATTCAAGCTGGATAAGTAGATGAGGAGAAAGGATTAGAAGGTTAGAATGTTGATGGAATGAGATGACAAAGGGTGGGAGGAGGCTCGGGTAAAGCATAAATACTGGCATGGACGTATTTGGCCTGTCTCCACTATAAATACTATGTAATACTTTTGGACTGCTGGGTAAAGGCGCTGGTTGTTGTAGCACTGAGCATTACCAATTAGAAGCAGAGTCGTAGGGTGGAATGTTTGGTTCTGGAGTCTAAGTCCAGTGGTGGGTGGGAAAGTTGGTGTGATTCCCACTGCTCTGCCGGACGCCTGAACACACACCATCTTCCGCTGTTCAACTTCTTAATTATGCATCCGTGAGGAGCATGGTGAACCACGTGGCGGGGCGGACAGGGAGTCACCCAACCTGGCGTTATCCCATGGTGTCGAAGATCTTGGAGCCGTATTTAAATGACATCTGGACGCACATTCATTCATTGCGGGCCAGGAACTCTGCATTACTCCTCCAGAGTCCCTGCAGCCGCAGCTCATAATAGAGAAGCTGGCAGATGTGAGCAACCACATCCTGGACATACGAGGGCGTTGCCTTTTGCTCATTTCTAAATAAGAATATCGCCTGTGATACACCCATGGTCGGGCCAATGCTCACCCTTGCAGTGGACCCTGTTCGCCAGCCTCTGGACCTTCTAGAGGCCCCACTGCTTCTTGCTGCTCAGGCCCTTGCTCCTCCTGTGCCAACCTGCAGTGGGCCCCCCTCCTCCTCATCTGGATGAGAGCCATTACCAAGGCAGGGTTGCCTCAGCCTACACCATCGACTCCCCTGTGGACCTAGATGTTGAGAAAATGTTTCCACTAGTGGGGGAATCTCAAACTAGGGGACGTAGTTACAGAATAAGGGGACACTCATTTAAAACTGAGATGTGAAGGAATTTCTTCTCTCAGAGGGTAGTGAGTGTCTGGAATTCCCCACCCCCAGAGAGTCATGGAGGCTAAATCACTGAAAGTTTTTAAAGAGAAGGTACATAGATTTTTGAAATATCGGGGAGCTGAGGGCTATGAGGAGCTGGCACGAAAGAAGAGTTGAGGCCTGGGGCAGTATTGAATGGTAAGGCAGGCATGAGGGGCTGAATGGCCTACTCCTGCTCCTATTTCTGATGTTCTTATGCAACAAATTGAGGTGAAGCCTCAAGTGCTAAGCCCTCACCTGGCTTCCATCTAAATATGGTGTCTCCACCCTACCCTTTCCAAGTGAAGGACTTCCTGGAGCACCAGAGATACATGTTCCTCCTGTTCATACATGATTGCACTTGGAGTCATTGCTCTTTGACCAGGGTGATGAGAGCCATGTGTGAGAACCCTCCCCCTGATACTATTCTGCTCGTCTCCACCACCTTCAAGGCTCTCTAGAGATACCATTGCCTTGGCAGCACAGAAAGACTAACCACCTGAGACCTTGTCAGCCATGACCATTCACACAGAAGGATGGAGATTTGGAGTCACAAGTTGGCTGCCGTCTACCAGCTGTGTCCATTGGAGGCATCCTCCCTCCCTTTGTCCCATGCTGGCACTTTGAAGGAGCTATCCAATTAGTCTGACTCCCAAGCCCTTTCCTGATAGCCCTGCAAATTTCCCCCTTCAAGTATTTATCCAATTCTCTTTTGAAAGTTGCTATTGACTCTGCTTTCACTGCTCTGTCAGGCAGTGCATTTCAGATCACAACAACTCAATGTGTAAAAATGATTCTCATCTTCCCCTCTGGTTCCTTGGCCAATTACCTTCAATCTGTGTCTTCTTGTTAATGACCCTGCAGCCCATGGAAACAGTTTCTCCTTATTTACTCTATGGAAACTCTTCATCATTTTGAACACCTCTATCAAATCTCCCTTCGACTTTCTTTACTCTGTCTCATCTTCCCTAGTCTTTCCACATAACTGATGTGATTCTTACTGGAACTTCCAGAAAGACGTAAATCTCCCAGGAAACCCCTGAACCAATTCCTGGATGGGAAAATTGGTACTCGAATAGAAAAACTGAGACAAACTGAGACAGAGCAAAAAATATTTGCAATGATTGTATCAGAAATAGGAGGGTACATCTCTTAGGAAAGACTGAACAGGGTGGACGGCTTTTCTCTAGAAAACAAAAAGGGGGAACCTAATAGGGATCTTGAAAATTATGAAGGGTTTTGATAGGGTGTACTTAGAGAAGATGTTTCTACTTGTGAGGAATTGCAAAACTAAGGGCCATCGATGCAAAATAGTCACTAATAAATCCAATAGGAACTCAGGAGAAACCTCTTCACCCAGAGAGTGGTTGGAATGTGGAAGCGTTGAGGTGAATAGTATAGATGCACTTGAAGGAACATTGGATAACCACATGAGGGAGAAAGGAATGGAAGGTTATTCTGATAGGGTTAGATGATGTAAGGTGGGAGGAGAGATACATGTAGCACAAACGCTGTCATGGATCTTTTTGAATGAATGACCTGTGTCTGTGCTGCAAAATTCTGTGTAATGCAGTCATTATTAAGTGAATGGTTTGCCATTTAATGAAACTAATTCTCTGCATTTGCTATTCAGCAGAAGAACCCGAATCTCCAACTGTCCACAGTGCAATCCATACAATGAAACAAAGTGAACTTGCTGCTCCAGAAAGTGTTATACCAATTATAATATGCGCTGCAGAAGATCGATTGGGTGGAACGATAGCAACAATCAACAGTATCTATAGCAACACCAACGCCAATATCGTTTTCTACATAATTACACTGAGAGACTCCCTCATTCATATTAGGTAAGGTGTTTGTCATAATTTCTGATTCCACGTCTTTTTTTATTCACTGAATAAATGAAGAGGGCGCAGAAAAGATATACAAGAATGGTTCCAGGAACGAGGGTACTTCAGTTATGTAGATGGATAGGAGAAGCTGGGGTTGTTCTCCTTAGAGCAGAGAAGGTTGAGGCGAGATTTGATGGAGGTTTGCACAGGTTTACACAGAGTAGATAGGGAGAAAGTGTTCCCATTGCATAAGGGCGGAGAACCAGAGGAACTGATTTAAAGTGATTGTCAAAAGAACCAACAGTGACATGAGGAAAAGCTTTTTTATGTAGCAAGTGGTTAGGATCCAGAATGCGCTACCTGAATGGTTGGTGGAGGCAGATTCAATTGTGGCTTTCAAAAGAGGGTTAGATAATTATCTGAAGGGATATGTTTGTATTCTACGAGGAAAGGATGGGAAATGGAGACTATCTAAACATAAACAAAACAAGTGACAGCCATTCCTCAGGACAATGCCTTGACCAATCAAGGTTTAAGCTGCCTGGTTAAAATTTTTTTAAAATGCTTGGCAGTTAACTGTCAGTCACCATCACTGGTGCATTCTCCATGGCAACACCTCTACCAATCAGAGTCCACTTGCCAACCAATCAGCACTCTTTTCACATACAGTATAAATTGTTGTTTTCCTCTTATATTGGCATTCTTGCGAAGTGTCCTGATGAGTGCAAAATGAAAAGCTTTGACATGTCTCTTTTTCAACAATACTATGTAGATTGCTCTTGACATGGACTCAATGAGCCAAATGACGACCTCCTGTGATGAATATTGATTGTCACAGAGGAAAAAAAGGCACCATTTACATTGTTAAATGAGAGACATAATAAATTTTCATTGCTTCTTATAATATCTACAAGAACATAATAAGCGAATTCACTGTGTTTGAATTGATTCCTAATGTGGAGTGAGAAATATGCTTTAACCTTGGATGGGTTGAAAAATCTGAAGTGAATGTGAATTATAAAATATCCACTCACCTCTCAACAAATTCATATCATGCTTAAGTGAGCGATGCCTTTATAAAATAAAAGCTAAACTCTGTGGATACTGAAAATCAGATATAAAAACAGACAAAAACAAAAAACTGCGGATGCTGGAAATCCAAAACAAAAACAGAATTACCTGGAAAAACTCAGCAGGTCTGGCAGCATTGGCGGAGAAGAAAAGAGTTGGCGTTTCGAGTCCTCATGAGTCCTCTGTCGAAGGGTCATGAGGACTTGAAACGTCAACTTTTTTCTTCTCCGCCGATGCTGCCAGACCTGCTGAGTTTTTTCAGGTAATTCTGTTTTTGTTATAAAAACAGACAATCCTGGAAAGCACTCAGCCAGTCTGGCAGCATCTATAGAGAGAGAAACAGATTTAATGTTACAAGTCGAGAACCTTTCAGTTCTGATGAGTGTTTTTTTAAACCTAACTGTTTAAGTATTTAGATTTCCTTTCTTGTCCACCATCTACAAGTCAGGAGTGTGACGGAATACTCCCCACTTGCCTGGATGATTGCAGCTCCAACAACACTCGAGAAGCTCGACACCATCCAGGACACCATGAGCCGCTTGATGGGTACCCCGCTCCCTGCATCACCAGCACCCAGTGGCAGCAGTGTATACCATCTACATGATGCATTGCAGCAACTCGCCAAGGTTCTTTCGACAGCACCTTCTCAACCAGCGACCTTCACCATCTAGAAGAACAAGAGCAGCAGACAGATGGGAAAACCACCACCTGGAAGTTCCCCTCCAAGTTACTCACCATCCTGACTTGGAAATATATCACTGTTCCTTCACTGTCGCTGGATCAAAACCCTGGAACTCACTCCCTAACAGCACTGTGAGTGTACCTACATCACAGGGACTGCAGTAGTTCAAGGAGGCAGCTCACCACCACCTTTTCAAGGGCAATTGGAGATGGGCAATAAAGATCATATTGTGAAAGTGGTTATATTAAAAATTAGAGCAGATTCCAAAGCAAGCCAAGATCCTAATTACTCTCAGAACCTTTCCAACTCCAAATCTGTGACTTGGAATCTAACAGTTCCTGAACAGATGGGATGTACACACTTGGTTGTCATCTGCGGTCCCTCGGAACCGAGGATGACGTTTGTCAGGCTTGGTGAGACTTAAGATAACTGAAGAGCCCATATCTGGATCCACATGCTCTTCCGCAGTCGGGGGGGGGGGCACATTGTTGCTCAGGGGAATAGATCTCGCAGCCCCGGGTTGGCTTCCTTCTCCTCCCTCTGCCACTGCCATTCTGCCTCACTGTTGAGTCGCTGAGCCTCAAAGTGGTTTGCGTCTTGATGGTCCAGGTGGTGCCATGCCAAGCGATCTGCAGTATTCTCCTCCCAGTCAGTGGTATTAATGCCTCCATGCTTTAGGGCGACCTTGAGTGTATCCTTATACCTTTTCCTTTGGCCGCCCTTTGAGCATTGGCCATCGGAGAGCGTGAGAAGAGAACCTGTCGAGGGAGGCATTTACATCCAGATGCAATGGCCCGTCCTTCGGAGTTGGTTCCACAGGAGCAGGGCTTCAATTCTGGTCGATGCAGCTCCATGGAGGACGCTTGTGTTAGTCCGACGTTCCTCCTGTTTGATCCCCAAGATTTGACGCAAGCACTGCTGACAGAAGCTCTCAAAGATCTTAATGTGGCGTTGGTAGACAGTTCATGTTTCACTGCAGTAGAGGAGGGTGATCAACACAACTGCCTTATAAGCCAGAACCTTTGTTGACTTGCAAATGTTGTCAAAGACATGTTTGCACAGCTTGAATGCTTCCTTGTCAAATAACTCCTTCCAAGGTGTATCACCTCACACTTTTCAGGGTTAAATTCCATCTGCCACTTATCTGCTCATTTGACCATCCCGTCTATATCTTCCTGTAGCCCAAGACAATCAACCTCACTATTAACCACCCGGTCAATCTTTGTGTCATCCGCAAACTTACTAATCCTATCCCCCACATAGTCATCTATGTCGTTTATATAAATGACAAATAATAGGGGACCAAGCACAGATCCCTGTGGTACGCCACTGGACACTGGCTTCCAGTCACTAAAGCAGCCTTCTGTCATCACTCTCTGTTTCCTACAACTAAGCCAATTTTGAATCATCCTTATCAAATTACCCTGTACCCCATGTGCATTTGCCTTCTTTATAAGTCTCCCATGTGGGACCTTGTCAAAGGCTTTGCTGAAATCCATATAAACTCCATCAACTGCACTAACCTCATCTACACACCTGGTCACCTCCTCAAGAAATTCAACCAAATTTGTTAGGCATAACCTCCCTCTGACAAAGCCATGCTGACTATCCCTGATCAAATCTTGCCTCTCCAGGAGGAGATAGATTCTCTCCTTCGGAATTTTCTCCAATAGTTTCCCTACCACTGATGTGAGACTCACTGGCCTGTAGTTCCCTGGCTTATGTCTACAATCCTTCTTGAATAGCAGAACCACGTTAGCTGTTGTCCAGTCCTCTGGCACCTCCCCCATGGCCAGAGAGGAATTAAAAATTTGGGTCAGAGCCCCTGTGATCTCTTCCCTTGCCTCCCTCCACAGTCTGGGACACAAATCATCTGGACCTGGAGATTTGTCCACTTTTAAGCCTGCCAACACCTCCAATATCTTGTCACTCACTATATCAATTTGCTCAAGAACCTCGCAGTCTCTCGCCCCGAGTTTGATACCTTCATCCTCATTCTCTTGGGTGAAGACGGATGTGAAGTATTCATTCAACTCTCTAGCGATATCCCTTGGCTCCACCCCTTAGTTGAAGGGTCAGTCACGAGGGGACATAAGTTCAAGGTGAGGGGCAGGAGGTTTAGGGGGGGATGTGAGGAAAAACCTTTTTTACCCAGAGAGCGGTGAGTCTGGAATGCGCTGCCTGGGAGGGTGGTGGAGGCGGGTTGCCTCACATCCTTTAAAAAGTACCTGGATGAGCACTTGGCACATCATAACATTCAAGGCTATGGGCCAAGTGCTGGTAAATGGGATTAGGTAGGTAGGTCAGGTGTTTCTCACATGTCGGTGCAGACTCGATGGGCTGAAGGGCCTCTTCTGCACTGTGTGATCCTGTGAAGAAGGCAGTGCTGGCACAGTTGACTCGGTGCTGGACTTCATCATTGACGGTAACCCCTTGGGTGAGGTGGCTGCCGGAGATGAGGGGAGTGCAGCACATAATGCAGAGCCACCCCATCTATGTGGATGGCGCGGGGGATGCTCAACCGGACCGGGGAAGGTTGGTGAAGGACCTTTGTCTTGGCGGTATTTAAGGATAAGCCAAACCTCTTATATGAGGTAAAAACAAAAATACTGCGGATGCTGGAAATCCAAAACAAAAACAAAAACAGAATTACCTGGAAAAACTCAGCAGGTCTGTCAGCATCGGCGGAGAAGAAAAGAGTTGACGTTTCGAGTCCTCATGACCCTTTGACAGAACTTCAAGTTCTGGGCATCCAGAGCATTGGAGGACGATCCATAGAGCTTCACGATTTAAAGAATCAAATGCCTTGGTCAAGGCAAGGAACAAGTTTTGATTTTGCTCCTGACGTTTTTCCTGGATCTGTCTAGCTGCAAAGACCATGTCCACAGTATCCCGGGATGGTCGGAAGCCATACTAGGTTTCCGGAAGGATCTCCTCAGCGATCAGACGAAGGTGGTTCAGGAGGTTATGGGCCAGGCTCTTACCCGCGATGGACAGGAGGGAAACCCCCCTGTAGTTTTCACAATCAGATTTGTCCCCCTACTTGTGGATAGTAATGATAGTACACTTCTAAATATAGTGTGAATACCACATTAACTCCAAAGGCTGTAAATAGGCTGAAAAGTGAAGGACTTGCACCTGCTGTCTAAATAGGATCTTTAAAACAAGACAGTATACAGTGCTGACCTGACAGTGTACAATGAGAACACAGAAAATTGAGATCTCTTTCAATGGCACATGCAATTTTCTCACTGAGAACTCAGTCACTCATGTTTTCCATTCATCCCCCATTTTCACTCCTGAACCAAAGCCAGTGATGGTGATGGAAACATAGAAACATAGAAAATAGGAGCAGGAATAGGTCATTCGGCCCTTCGAGCCTGCTCCACCATTCAATATGATCATGGCTGATCCTGTATCTCAACGCTGGACTCCCACTCTCTCCGCATACCCCTTGATGCCTTTAGAGTCTGGAAATCTATCTATTTCCTTCTTAACTAAGGACGTGGAATGACAGACACTAAGGTGTAATTTCATCTCTGCCTGTGAGAATATTTCTGGCGTGTACTCAGTGCCTGTCCTGTTGACGTGATTGAGAATAGTGGCTTATCATGTGATGAGTCACATGAACTGCTTTGGCACCATACATTGATGCAAATTACATCAATCTATGTAAATTTCATGTATCGAACCTTGGTCAGACCATCCATGGAATACTGTGTCGATTTCTGGTTACCATGTGATGAAAAAGGTATGGCTGTACTCAGGAGGTGGTGTGAAAAATATTAACAAGGCTGATACAAGAAAGGTGAGATTATAGCTATCAAGAAAGGATGAGCAGGCAGGTCTCTTTTCTCCTGAATAGAGAAAATTTAATAGAGGTCTCTGAAATTGTGGAAGATTTTGATAGAGTAGACACAGACACACATGGGAAAGAGCATTACTAGAGGCTATTAGTGTAAGATAGTCAGCAAAAAATCAAGTAGAGAAATTCAGAAAAGACTTCCTTACCTAAAGAGTTATGAGAATGTGGAACTAATTACCATTGGGATAAAAACAAAAAAACTGTGGATGCTGGAAATCCAAAACAAAAACAGAATTACCTGGAAAAACTCTGCATTACCATTGGGAGTAGTCGAGGCAAATATTCAAGATGTATTCAAGGGGCAGCTAGATAAGAATGTGAGGGAGAAGGGAATAGTGTGTTATGATGATAGATTTAGATAACGAAGGATGAGAGGAGGCTCAAGTGGAGCATGAATACCAAAATGGACTGGTTGAGCCTATTAACCTGTTTCTGGGCTGTATATTCAATGTAATCTTGTTTCAATTGAATGAAAATTGGGCAGGCTTTATACTGGTGGGCAGTTCACTCTGCCACAATGCTACCCAGGCAATGACGTATGGAACAACCCCCACCTTCCCCATCTTACCGAGTGACAACTCCCTAACTCCTGCTGGTGAGACCACACTAATGGGGCAGTGAAATCTGCTGTGCAGCAAAATGAAATGGAGGTCAGCTGACTGAGTCAAATGGCCTCGATAATTTGGATACCTGGAGGAGGGGTGCTCTGAAGGACCAGTGTGAATATTGAGAAGTTTGAGGATCAGATGGAGTTATTCCGGATCCCAATTCCAAACCCATTAGCCAATCTCCTCAACTCGAATCATTAAAGCTGACGTTTACCAGCTTTCGCTAAGAATAAAGTGTTCAGTTTAGCATTGACAGAAAGTTCTAACTTCTTTGTAATGCGGTTACAAAAACGTTGTCAATAATTCACAGACATTTAATATGAGGTTCTGAGCATAACATAACACAGAATGAGACTTGACATTCCAGCTATTTAGTATTAGCGAGCGAATTGGTGATGTAAAGAAATTTGTCAACCAGTTTCACCTGAGGGAACAAGAATCCTCACAATCCTGATGCCTTTTACTTTTGTGTGCTTGCCTCCACCTCTTCAAATCGTCATTCCTTCTGATTGATAGACACGTGACCTCTTTTTTTTCTTCCTCCCCCCCCACCACCCCACCCCACCCCAACTCCCAAATTAGCAAATGGATTGAAAATACAAAACTGAAAGGCATCCACTACAAAGTAATGGAATTCAATGCTGCCGTACTGCAGGGGAAAATAAGACCAGACTCTGCAAGGCCCGAGCTACTGCAGCCCGTGAGTATGAGTGATTCTGGAAGAGCTAACATGTCCTTTGAGGTTCGCGGGTGGAGTGTGGAGCTCAGGCTCACACTCCGCACAACCTGTGGCAGTGTTATGGCAGTCCTTTAACACGCTCTTTAAAACCTATCTCATTGACCAAGCTTACGTGGCGCGGTGTCCACATCCATTCAGTGGCACTCCTGTGAAGCACCTTGGGAGGTTTTACAACGTTATACAAAATCTTGAAGGGCTTTGATGGAGTAAACAAGGAGAAACTGTTCCCGTTGGTGGCAGGAGCAGTAACCAGCGGATGTAGATTTAAAGCGATTGGCAAAAGGTGACATGAAGTATTTTTTTACGCAGCAAATTGTTGACACCGGGAATGCCTGAGAGTTTGGTGGAAGGAGCTTGATAAATAATTGAAGGGAAATCGTTGGCAGGGTGGTGGGGAAAGAGTGTGGGATTAATCAGATAGACCTACATAGAAGCTGACAGAGGCACGATAGGTCAAATGGCCACCTGAGCTGTTTAGTTCTATGCAAAAGAAAGTTGTTGATGTTGTAAAGAAACAAAGTTGCAAGAGGCTGGCTTTCATGTCTAAAGCTCCATCTTCCACTTCCTGTAAGAAGGAGATTGATGAATAACACAATTTGTCATCTTCAAATATTCACAGAGCAGTGCAGGCTCAATAAAGCAATAAATTCATGTCAGCCTGCGAGGAATCTGGTGCTGGATCAGGCCTGTCGTAAATTTCTACATAACTTTGTCTGTTTTTTGTATTTTCTTTGAGTGCTGGAGCCTCAGACAGAACGTGACACTTTTGGCACTACTTGCAGCACAGTCACACTCAGGAGACTTTGCAAAGTTATTTTTTTTAAAAATCCTCTTTACTTTCTCCCTTTTTGGAGAAAATAACAAGGTATAGGACCTTTCCCAGGCTCTAGTCAGAACGAACGTGCAGAAAAACTGCAAGGTGAGATTTAACTCAGATTGGAGTTAACAGCTTGGGTAATCAAATGAGAAGTACAGGCTGGGTGAGTGGGCTGGCAGGAAGGGGAGGTGCCATACATTGTATGACACAGACTGCACGCACCACCTCCACCCGCCGCCCCCCCTCCCCCCCCCCACCCCACCAAACTTTGTCCCCCAAAAGTGTAAGGCCATCCTGGGTACAGAGATACATTCATTCGAATAGTGGACCCATGGAACAGGCTGCCAGCTCACCTAATAGACGCTGACTCACTGAGTTCCTTCAAGCGAGAGCTGGACTTGCTTCTAATTAGGTTAGAGATTACCTATTGCAAAAGGAAAAGGGAGGGAGTCCAGGTACTTCAGGGCAAGCATGATCTTCTGGACTAGTCTTGATTACCTCTGTGGCTGGGAAAGGAATTTCCCAGATTTTGTTTCCCCCCCAATTTGGACTGGGTTTTCATCCGGTTTCTTGCCACTTCCAGGAGATCACATGGTTCTGGCTGGGGCAGGAGGTGTAGATATTGTGATGTACAAGGTATTTCATTTGTGTGATGCAGGCTGGATGAAAGAGAGGGCCTTCAGCTGTCCACCATTGTTCCCGTGCAAGAGCCTCCTTATCAGCAATGCATAGAAATCAATTTTTAAAAAATTCTTGGGATGTAGGTGTCATTGGAAAGTCTGGTATTTATTACCCATCCATAATTGCCCTTGAGAAGGTGGTGGTGATATGCCTTCTTGAACCCTTGCAGTCCCTGTGGTGTGGGTGTTTCCATGATGGTATCGGGTAGGGAATAGCAGAATTTTGACCCAGTGACGATGAAGGAACGGCTGATGTACAGAGTGTTTATAAACTTCTGTGCAACTTTACTAACTTTGGATCTACACATGACAGAAACAAACTGTAAATGGCACGTGAAATGATAATTTATTAAGTTGGTAATGTTGTTGTTTCTGCTGCATGAATGATGCTGAAATTATTGAAAGTGGCAACAGTAGATGAAAAGATAAACTTTGGAAAATTGAGTTGAGCGATGTATTGTACTGGATGACAGTTCTGTTGAAGCTGAGAAATTTGGCCTGTACTTTGGGAAAACTTTGCGAATTATGTCTTCATATGCTATTTATAGTTTGTTTCTATGGTGTGAACATCCAAAGTTATGAAATTATAAAGATGCACAAGGCCTGTATATCCAGGTCAGGATGGAGTGTGTGTGTGTGTGTGTGTGTGTGTGTGACTTGGAGAGGAATCTGGAAGTGAAAGTGTCCCCGTGCAGCTGCTGCCCAAATATAATCCTGATTGAAGCAGTCTGCTTGATTGGCATCCCAGCCACCACCTTAAACATTCACTCCCTCCACCATCACCATGCATTGGCAGCAGTGTGTTCAACCTACACGCTGCACAGCAGCAACTCACCGAGGCTTCTTTGACAGTATCCGGCAAACCCCTTTACCATGACCTCTACCACCTAAAAATATAAGGGCAGCAGAACAGCACCACTGGCAAGCTCCCCTCCAAGTCACACAGCATCCTAACTTGGAACTACACCACTGTTCCTTCACTTTCACTGAGTCAAAAAGCTGGAAATCTTTCAGTCTTTTAAATACCCAGGTTACAGTTGTTTGACCCATGAATTACAAGGGAATTCAGCATTGTTGCACCCAAAAAATCTTTACGTATAATCAGGTTCACTTATTTGAGCACTCAACTGTAGATTTTAAACAGCAATACAATGTTCTGTAATATAATGTTCTGACAGTGCAACGCCTTTACTATTCTATCTCTAACAACACAATGCTCAGATATACTATAAGCAAATGATTATACAATCAACCTGAATGACCAGCCAGGCTCTGATGATTGGAGATCTCCTTTCAGTGATCCATTGGGCTTCTTTCTCCCTCCATTACATTCCCACAGTGGCCACATCACAAAAAATTACTTCATTGACTGTAAAGTGTTTTGAGATGTCTGAAGGTTGTGAAACCTGCTAAATAAACACAAGTCGTTTTTCTGACTGCGCTAGTGTAATCTTGACTGTCTCTTTACACCTTTTATGAAAGCCCACACCGAAGCTGTCTATCTTCCTTGGACTTAGGGGTTGTGTATCGTTTGCAAGTCTCATCCATTGTGTTAGCCAAATTCAGATCAAGGTGTTTGCAGGGAAGATCAATTGACCATTAAGTTTGGTCTTATCTGATTCCTGTAGGACTTTTCAAGGCCTTATAACTTATTATTTTAGTTAGATATTTTTCTCAACTGCAGAGTCTTTATTCCTTCCTGAGATCATTGGGTTTTTGCTTTTATGACAAACTCAGCAAGTTTAATTAAAAAAGGCTTAAAAACAAGGAATTCTTCTTTCAACAGTGTCTGCAGTTCTTCACAAGGCATGGTAATTTAATATGGTCAAGTTTCAGCATGAAGCTAATTTTTTTTTAGGGAAGGCATTACTGTCTTACAACTCCCTCACAAGCAGCATCTAGAGGAGAGTGCAAGAGGAGGCCCCTAGGACAGGCAGTCAGCAGCACCAAGAGGACAGGGTAAGAGGAGGACCCTGGAACAGGCAGTCAGCAGCATCTGGAGGAGAGTGTGAGAGGAGGGCCCTGGGACAGGGAGTCAGCAGCACCTAGAGGATCTAGTCTATCTAGAGGACCTAGCATCTAGTCTATACTCAAGTAGGAGTAAGGGTAAAATAAAAGCAAGGGTTTATTTTCTATTTAGTTAAGGTATGTCTGGGGCGCTCAGTCCTGTGATTTGCACATCCTGTGCTATGTGGGAAATCCTAGTTGCTCCTGGCGGTCTGGACGACCATGTGTGCAGGGGGTGCCTCTGACTGGAGCAACTCGAGCTCCGGGTTTAGGAGCTTGAGCAGCAGTGGGGGCACTACGAGGCCGAAGAGGTTCGTGGATAGCATGTTTCAGAACGTGGTCACCCCGCAGGTTAAGGAAGTGCAGGCAGAGAGGGAATGGGTGACCACCAGACAGAAGAAGGGGACCAGGCAGGTAGTGAGGGAATCCCCTGAGTGCATCTCACTCACAAGCTGTTTTTCGGCCTTGGTAAACGGTGAGAGTGATGGTTCCTCTGTGGAGGCCAACCAGAGCCAAGGCCATGGCACTGTGGGTGGTCCAGCTGCTCAGGGTGGGAGGAAGAAGTGTGGAAGAGCAATAGTGGTAGGGGATTCGTTAATGAAGGGAGTAGACAGGCACCTCTGCAGCCGTAGATGTGACTCCAGGATGGTATGTTGCCTCCTGGGTGCCAGCCAGGGTCAAAGGTTTCACAGAACGGCTGTAGGGCATTTTGAAGGGGGAGGGTGAACAGCCAAAGGTCGTGGTTCATGTTGGGACCAATGACATAGGAAGAAAGAGAAATGAGGTCCTGCAAGCAGACTTTAGGGAGTTAGGTAGGAAATTGAAAAGCAGGACTTCAAAGGTAGTAATCTCTGAATTACCCCCAGTGACACGCAGTAGTGAGTATAGGAACCGAAGGATAGAGCAGATGAATGCGTGGCTGGAGAGATGGTGCAGGGGAGAGGGCTTTAGATTCCTGAGGCATTGGGACTATTTCTGGGGGAGTTGGACTTGTTCAAGTTGGACAAGTTACATCTGAACAGGAACAGAACCAACATCCTCGCGAGGAGCTTTGCTAATGTTGTTGGGGTGGATTTAAACTAAATTGGCAGCGGGATATGATCCTGAAAAGTAGTTCGGAGAGGAGAGAAGCTGAGATGGAATTAGAAGTTAAAACACTAGTAAGAGAGTCTGGAAGGCAGAGGAAACATAGGCTAGATAAGAAAGAAATGAGTTTAGAAAGGCTAAATGGAATATATTTTAATGCAAGGAGCCTGAGGAATAAGACAGATGAGCTGAGGGCACAGATAGACACGTGGGAGTGTGATATTATAGCTATGACCGAGACTTGGCTAAAAGAAGGGCAGGATTGGCAGCTCAACATTCCTGGTTATAGAGTATTCAGATGAGATAGAGAGGGGGATAGAAGAGGAGGGGGGTTGCAATATTGATCAAAGAATCAATTATAGCAGTGAGGAGGGATGATATCTAGGAAGGATCTTCAAATGAGGCCATATGGGTAGAAGTAAAAGCCACAAAAGGGGCAAACACTATAGGCCCCCAAACACTCAGGGAGAGATAGAGGATCAAATATGTAACCAAGTTTCGGATAAGTGTAAGAATAATATGGCAGCAATATTAGGGGATTTTAACAATCCAAATATTAACTGGGATAGTTTTAGTGTGCAGGGTAGGGAGGGAGCAACATTCTCAAGTTGCATCCAGGAGAACTTTTTAGCCAGTACATAGAAAGCCCAACAAGGGAGAGGGCAGTTCTGGACCTAATATTCGGAAATGAGCCCAGGCAGGTGGAAGGCGTATCAATAGGGGAGCATTTTGGAGATAGTGACCATAACGCAGTTAAATTTAGGGTGGTTATGGAAAAGGATAAGGTTGGGCCGGGAATATAAGTTCTAAACTGGGGAAAGGCTAACTTTACTAAGATGAGATGCAATTTGGCCGAAGTGGACTGGGAGCAACTACTTGCAGATAAAACTGTGTCAGAGCAGTGGGAGGCATTCAAGGAGGAAATAGCGAGTGTAGAGGGCAAATATGTTCCTGTAAATACAAAGTCGGGGACCAAGTCCGGAGAACCCTGGATGTCAAGGGACATAAAGGTTAGGATTAAGATAAAAAGAGAAGCTTATGGCAGATACTGAGGACTCAATACGGCAGAGTCCCCTAGAGAAGTATACAAAGTGCAGGGGGGAAGTTAAAAAGGAAGTTAGGAAAGCCAAGAGAGTGCATGAGAAAGCATTGGTGGGTAGAATAAAAAAAACCCCAAATGGTTTTTAATTTGTATAAAGAGCAAGAGAATAACTAGGAAAGAGTAGGGCCAATTAGGGGCCATTGAGGTAATGTGTGTGTGGACCTGGAAGACATGGGTACAGTCCTCCAATGAATACGTCGCACGGTCTTCACAATGGAGAAGGACGATGCAGATATAGACATCAGGGTGGAAGACTGTGAAATATTAGAGGAAATTAACATGGAGAGAGAGGAGGTACTGGCGGGTTTAGTGGCCTTAAAAGTGGATAAATCTGCAGGTCTGGATGAGATGTATCCCAGGCTGTTGAGGGAGGCAAGGGAAGAGATATCAGGGGCCCTGACGGTAAATTTCAAATCCTATCTGGCCACAGGTGGGGTGCCAAAGGACTAGAGGACTGCTAACATTGTCCCATTATTAAAAAAGGGAGGAAGGGATAGACCAGGAAATTATAGGCCAGTCAGTGTAACATCACTGGGGGGGAAGTTACTAGAAAGAATTCTGAGGGACAGAATATATCTGCACTTGGACAGACACAGATTAATCAGGGATGGTCAGCATGGATTTGTTAAGAGAAGGTCGTGTTTGACCAATTTAATTGAAATTTTTGAGGAGGTAACCAGGAGTATTGATGAGGATAGTGCATTTTATGTGGTCTACATGGACTTTAGCAAGGCTTTTGATAAGGGCCCTCATGGCCGACTGGTCAAGAAATTAAGAGCCCATGGGATCCAAGGTAAAGTGGCACGTTGGATCCAAAACTGGCTGAGGGGCAGAAAGCAGAAGGTGATGGTGGAAGGACGATTCTGTAACTGGAAGTCTGTTTGCAGTGGGGTTCCGCAGGGCTCGGTGCTAGGCCCCTTGCTGTTTGTGGTGTACATAAATGATTTGGACTTAGATGTAGGGGGTATGATTAAGAATTTCACGGATGACACGAAAATTGGTAGAGTGGTAAATAGTGAGGAAGATAGCCATAAACTGCAGGAGGATATCAATGGACTGGTCAGGCAGGCAGAGCAGTGGCAATGGAATTCAACCCGGAAAAGTGTGAGGTAATGCACTTGGGGAGGGCTAACAAGGCAAGGGATTACACTATGGATAGTAAGACCCTGGAAAGTGCTGAACATGCACTGGAGAGGGTACAGAGGTGCTGCCTGGGCTGGAGGGTCTGAGCTATGAGGAAAGATTGGATAGGCTGGGGTTGTTTTCCTTGGAGCAGCAACGGTTGAGAGGGGACCCAATAGAGGTGTATAAGACTATGAAGGGCGTAGATAGGATGGGTAGGAAGGCACTTTTTCCATTAGTAGAGGGGTGAATAACTATGGGGCATAGATTTAAAGTAAGAGATAGAAGGCTAAGAGGGGAGTTGAGGAGAAAGTTTTTCACCCAGAGGGTGGTGGGAGTCTGGAACTCACTGCCTGAAAGAGTGGTTGAGTCAGAAACTCTTGTAATATTTAAGAAGTATTTAGATAGTCACTTGTGTTGCCCTAGCCTCCAGGGCTATGGGCCAAGCGCTGGAAAATGAGTTTAGTGTGGTCAGATCTTTGTTGACCGGCATGGACATGATGGGCTGAATGGCCTCCTTCTGTGCTGTAAATGTCTGAGTCAATGAGCACTGTGGGTGTGCCTACATCCCTTGGACGGCAGCGGTTCAAGAAGGCAGCTCACCACTGCCTACTCCAGGGCAATCAGGGATGACAGTAAAGTTTGGCATTACCAGTGATGCTCACATCCCATAAATAAATTTTAAAAAAAGCATAATATTTCTCAGCAAAGTAGTTAGATTTATCAGAACTCTCAGCTCCTGCTTTTGTACTGTATGCCCCTATTGATAAAGCCCTGGATCCTGTATGTTTTATTAACCGCTCTCTCAACCTGACCTGCCACCTTCAATGACTTATACACAAATGCACCCAGGTCCCTCTGCTCCTGCACTCTCTTTAGAATTGTATCCTTTATTTTATATTATATGATAAAATGGTTACAGCACAGAAGGAAGCCATTTAGCCTGTTGTGTTTGTGCTGACCCTCTGAAGGAGCAATTCACCCAGTGCCATTTCCCTGCCTTTTCCCTATAGCCCTGCAAATCTTTGCTTTTCTGATAAAGACCCAATTCCCTTTTGAAAGTCTCAATTGACCCTGCCTCCACCATACACTCAGTGCCACTCACTGCGTGAAAAGGCTTTTCCTCATGTCGACATTGCTTCTTTTGCTGATTTAGCTTAAAATCTAAGCCCTCAAGTTCTCGATCCTTCCACCAGTAGGAACAATTCCTTCCTATCTAACTCTGTCCAGCCCCCTCATGATTTTGAATATCTCTATCAAATCTCCTCTCAGCCTTCTCTTCTCCAGGGAGAACCAACTTCTCCAATCTTTCAACAGAACTGAAGTTTTCCATTCCTGGAACCGTTCTCGTGAATCGTTTTTGCACTCTCTCTAATGCCTTGACATCTTTCCAAAAGTGCGGTGCCAAGTATTGGACGCAATACTCCAGTTGAGGCCAAACTAATGTTTTATTCTAGTTTAACATAACCTCCTTGCTTTTGTACTCCATGCCCCTATTGATTAAGTCCAGGATCCTGTGTGCTTTATTGACCCCTCTCTCAATCTATCCCGCCACCTTCAATGATTTATACACATATACACCCAGGTCCCTCTGCTTCTACACCCCCTGTACAATTGTTTTATATTGTCTTTGTGTTCTTCCCACCAAAATTAATCACTTCACCACATTGAACTTCATTTGCCACTTGTCTGCCCATTGCACCATCTTATTTATGTCCTTTGGAAGCTCCACGCTGTCTTCCTCTTGCTTCACAATACGTCCACTTCACGCTGTCTTCCTCTTGCTTCACAATACGTCCACTTCACGTTACTTTCAAGTTTCATATCATCTGCAGATTTTGAAATTGTGCCCTGTATGCCAAGGTCTAGGTTAGGGGCCCTAACACTAATCCCTGGAGAACTCTATTATAAACCTTCCTCCAGGCTGAAAAATAACAGTTCACCACTACTCTCTGTTTCCTGTCACTCAGCCAATTTTGTATCTATGTCCTTTTATTCTGTGAGCTCTAACTTTGCTCACTAGGCTGTTGTGCAGCACTTTATTGGATGCCTTTTGCAAGTCCATCAACAGCATTATCCTCATCAACCCTCTGTTACCTCATCAAAAGACTCAAGCAAATTAGTTAAACAAATCCGCGCTGGTGTTCCTTAATTTTCACCATGGCCTCCACAGCATCTTCCTCGGAAAGACAGATGCAAAGTATTCATTCAATATCTAAGCCGTGTTCCCTGCCTCCATGCGTAATCCATTTTTTGGTCCCTAATTGACCCTGCTTTACCTTTTATCACCCTTTTACTATTTTTTCTCACCTCACGTTTGCTTCTTTTGCAAAACACTTTAAAACTGCCCTCTGGTTCTCGATCCATTCACGGTGGGAACAGTTTCTCCCTATCTACTCTGCCCGGGCCCCTCATTGTTTTGAAAACTTATATCAAGTCTCCTCTCAGCCTTCTCCTCTGCAAGGAAAATAGTGACCCTGACCTGCTTCGCACTCCTCCCGGTCTGCTTCGCACTCCTCCCGGTCTGCTTCGCACTCCTCCCGGTCTGCTTCGCACTCCTCCCGGTCTGCTTCGCACTCCTCCCGGTCTGCTTCGCACTCCTCCCGGTCTGCTTCGCACTCCTCCCGGTCTGCTTCGCACTCCTCCCGGTCTGCTTCGCACTCCTCCCGGTCTGCTTCGCACTCCTCCCGGTCTGCTTCGCACTCCTCCCGGTCTGCTTCGCACTCCTCCCGGTCTGCTTCGCACTCCTCCCGGTCTGCTTCGCACTCCTCCCGGTCTGCTTCGCACTCCTCCCGGTCTGCTTCGCACTCCTCCCGGTCTGCTTCGCACTCCTCCCGGTCTGCTTCGCACTCCTCCCGGTCTGCTTCGCACTCCTCCCGGTCTGCTTCGCACTCCTCCCGGTCTGCTTCGCACTCCTCCCGGTCTGCTTCGCACTCCTCCCGGTCTGCTTCGCACTCCTCCCGGTCTGCTTCGCACTCCTCCCGGTCTGCTTCGCACTCCTCCCGGTCTGCTTCGCACTCCTCCCGGTCTGCTTCGCACTCCTCCCGGTCTGCTTCGCACTCCTCCCGGTCTGCTTCGCACTCCTCCCGGTCTGCTTCGCACTCCTCCCGGTCTGCTTCGCACTCCTCCCGGTCTGCTTCGCACTCCTCCCGGTCTGCTTCGCACTCCTCCCGGTCTGCTTCGCACTCCTCCCGGTCTGCTTCGCACTCCTCCCGGTCTGCTTCGCACTCCTCCCGGTCTGCTTCGCACTCCTCCCGGTCTGCTTCGCACTCCTCCCGGTCTGCTTCGCACTCCTCCCGGTCTGCTTCGCACTCCTCCCGGTCTGCTTCGCACTCCTCCCGGTCTGCTTCGCACTCCTCCCGGTCTGCTTCGCACTCCTCCCGGTCTGCTTCGCACTCCTCCCGGTCTGCTTCGCACTCCTCCCGGTCTGCTTCGCACTCCTCCCGGTCTGCTTCGCACTCCTCCCGGTCTGCTTCGCACTCCTCCCGGTCTGCTTCGCACTCCTCCCGGTCTGCTTCGCACTCCTCCCGGTCTGCTTCGCACTCCTCCCGGTCTGCTTCGCACTCCTCCCGGTCTGCTTCGCACTCCTCCCGGTCTGCTTCGCACTCCTCCCGGTCTGCTTCGCACTCCTCCCGGTCTGCTTCGCACTCCTCCCGGTCTGCTTCGCACTCCTCCCGGTCTGCTTCGCACTCCTCCCGGTCTGCTTCGCAATGATCCTGGTCATAGTAACATAGCAACTTGGAGCAGGAGTAGGTCATTCAGCCCTTCGAACCTGCTCCACCATTCAATATGTTCATGGCTGATCTCAATGCCATATTCCTGCTTTCTCTCCATACCCCTTGATGCCCCTAATATCCAAAAAATTATCAATTTTTTTCTTGAATATATTCAGTGACCCGGCCTCCACAGCCTTCTGTGGTAGAGAATTCCACTGGTTAACCACCCTCTGAGTGAAGAAATTTTTCCCCTTCTCAGTCCCAAATGGCCTGCCCCATATCCTGAGACTGTGGCCCCTGGTTCTAGACTCCCCAACCAGGGGAAACATCCTCCCTGCATCCAGTCTGTGTAGCGCTGTTAGAATTTTATACGTTTCAATCAGATCCCCTGTCATTCTTCTAAACACTAGTGAATACAGGCCTAGTCGAACCAATCTCTCCTCATATGACAGCCCTGCCATCCCCGGTATAAGCCTAGTGAACCTTCGCTGCACTCCCTCTATGGCAAGTATATCCTTTCTTAGGCCAAAACTGTACTCAATACTCCAGGTGTGGTTTCACCAAAGTCTTGTATAACTGCAGTAAGACATCCTTACTTCTGTGCTCAAGCCCTCTTGCAATGGAGGCCAACATACCATTTGCCTTCCTAATTGCTTGCTGCACCTGCCTGTTTACTTTCATTAACTGGTGTACAAGGACACCCAGATCCCTTTGTACATCCACATTTCCCGATATATCACCATTTAAATAATACTCTGCCTTTCTGTTCTTCACACTGAAGCATTTAACTTCACACTTAGCCACATTACACTGCATCTGCCATGCGTTTGCCCACACACACAACTTGTCTAAATCACCCTGAAGCCTCCTCACAACTGTGTCATCAGCAAACTTGGAAATGTTGCATTTGGTTTCCTTATCCAAGTCATTTATATATATCGTGAATAGCTGGGTCCCAAGCACTGATCCCTGCAGTACCCCACCAGTCACCGTCAGCCACCTGGAGAAAGACCGATTTATTCCCACTCTCTGATTCCGGTCTGTCAACCAATTCTCAATCCATGCCAGTATATTACCCCCGATCCCATGTGCTTTAATTTTGTCCACTAGCCTCTTATGTGGGACCTTATCAAAAGCCTTCTTGAAATTCAACTATATCACATCCACTGGTTCTCTCTTGTCTATCCTACTAGTTACATCCTCAAAAAACTCCAGTAGCTTAGTTAAGCATGATTTCCCTTTCATAAACCCAAGCTGACTTTGCCTAATACCTTAAGGCTTTCCAAGTGTTCTGTTACCATGTCTTTTATAATAGACTCTAGCATTTTCCCCACTACTGATATTAGGCTAATTGGTCTGTAATTCTCTGTTTTTTCTCTCCCTCCTTTTTTAAATAGTGGGGTCACATTTGCCAGCCTCCAATCTGTAGGAACTGCTCCAGGGTCTATAGAATTTTGGAAGATGACTACCAATGCATCTAATATTTCCAGGGCCACTTCCTTTAGTACTCTGGGATGTAGATTATCAGGACTCGGAGATTTTTCAGCCTTTAACCCTGTTAATTTCTCTGGCATCATTTTTTTTACTAATACTGATTTTGATTTTCTTCAAGTGATCCCATCCTGCTTCACACTGCTTCTTGTCCGCTTCATAGTGACCCTGATCTGCTGCACTTCCCTCCCATAGACTTTTAAAAAAATTTTCACGTAGTGTTATCTTTTCATGGAATGTTTTTCTATTTCAGCTCAACTTTGTTCGATACTTCATTCCATATCTTATTCGTGATCACGAAAAGGTGATATACTTGGACGATGATGTTATTGTACAAGGTATTTTCTGGACTGACAAGATTTTCTGACCAGTTCTATTCTTATACCTCACAGGGCAGAATGAGTTCACACCAGAAGAACATTGTTCAGTGCCCTTGGTTATGCTAGCCTGGTTATGGCTGCACACACTGAGCACTTGAGCTTCCTTTGAACCCTGGAGCATCACTCTAGGATTACAGGAAGAGGAGTAAAGCCATTTGGGCCTGGCTCCACCATTCAATTAGATCATGGCTGATCTGTATCTTAAATCCATTTACTGGCCTTGGCTTCGTATCCCTGATACCCTTAATTAACAAAAATCGATCAATCTCAGTTTTTGACATTTTCAAATGATCCCCGGTCTCGAGGGCTTTTAGGGAGAGGGAGTTCCAGATTTCTACTACCCTTTTTTGTGAAGAAGTGCTTCCTGACTTCAGCCCTAGCTCTTAAGTTTTAGGCTCTGCCCCACCAGAGGAAATAGTTTCTCTCTATTCACCCTAACAAATCCTTTATGCATCTGAAACTGTTTAATTAGATCACCCTTTAATCTGATATTTTCAGTGCAATATAAGCTTATTCTATGTACCTGGTCCTCATATTTTTAACTCTTTTCGCCGCAGTAGCATTCTGGTGAATCTGCACTGCATCCACTCCAAAGCCAATAAATCCTTCCTGTGTTGTGGTGCCCAGCCAGCACCCACCTAGCAGCACATTGGTAAGTTGAGTTTGTGCCAGTAATTGAAAATGGCAGCACTGAAGCAGAACCTGACATGTATAAAGCATTGCGTTGACCCTCTCTGCTACATTGGACACAATTGCATAGATTTCAGTGCAAGTAATATTATTTACCGGGAGATGGTGGTGTATTGGTAATGTCACTGGGCTGGTAATCCAGAGGCCTAGGCTAATGCCTTGGGAATGTCCATTCAAACCCCACCATGGCAGCTGGTGGAATTTAACTTCAGTTAGTAACTCTGGAATATAAAGCTAGCCTCAGTAATGGTGACCATGAAACTATCCTCTATTGATGTAAAAACCCATCTGGTTCACTAATGTCCTTTAGGCAAGGAAATCTGCCGTTCTTACCAGATCTACAACAATGTGGTTGACTCTTAACTGCCCTCTGAAATGGCCTAAGAGGCCACTCGGTCCAAGGGCAATTAGGGATGGGCAACAAATGTTGGCCTTGCCAGTGACACCCACTTCCCATGACAGAATTAAAAAAAAAAAGCACTACTGGAGCAGTGCCACTGACAGGAGGGGAGGGGTTTGTGTAGGCTTGGGGGAATGCACAGGAGACCAGAGCTGAAGGAATTGAAGAGCGCAGACTGGGGCGTAGGGTGGAGGAGGTTGCAGAGTCAGTTGTAAGCTGGTTAATGATGGGATCTGTAAATAAGGATTTCTAATCCGTTGCTCTGGGGCGGTACAGAGAGCTGTTAGAGATCTGCAAGGACAAGTGTATTGGCCAATCCAGGATTTAACGCAGGAAAGGAATGTGGACAGTGGTTTTGCATGAGATGGTGTTGGTGTGGTGGTGCTCGAGAGAACAGCAACAAAGGTGTTGGAGAGATCAGAAAGAGCTGGAGTTGACATAAGTGTGGATAAATAGCAAAGCATATGGGATCTTGGACTTCATAAATAGAGGTATTCAATACAAAAGCAGGAAAGTTATGCTGAAACTTTATAAAGCTCTGGTTAGGCCACAACTATAGTTTTGTGTCCAGTTCTGGTCGCTACACTTTAGGAAAGATATGAGGGTCCGCGAAAGGGTGCAGAGGAGATTTACCAGAATGATCCCAGGGATCTGGGATTTTAGCTGGAGGGTTAGGTTGGAGAATCTGGGATTGTTCTCCTTGGACCAAAGGAAATTGAGGGGAGATCTGATAGATGCGTACAAGATAATGACAGCTTTAAGTAAGGTAGACAAAGAAACACTGTTCTCATTAGTTCATGGTACAAGCACTAAGGGAGACAGATTCAAGATTTTGAGCTAGAGATGCAGGAGGATGTGAGGAAGAGCTTTTTTTAGGGAATGAGTGGTAATGACTTGGAACTCGTTACCTACAAGGATGGTGGAAGCGGAGATGATCAATGATTTCAAAAGGAAATTGGATGGGCACTTGAAAATAAACTTGCAGGGCTACAGGGAGAGAGTGGGGGAATGGGACTGACTGGATTGCTCTACAGAGAGCCACGTGGATTGGATGGGCCAAATGGCCTCCTTCTGTGCCATAATGTCACCATGACTCATCAGCAGTTGGGGTGGGGTAAGGCAGAGGTGGGTGATGTTGCAGAGGTGGGAGTTGAGGACAGTTTGAATTTCATGGATTTATGCAGGGATAATTTCCATTAGGATTTCACATTTCCATATGTAGTAGCAGAAATCCCAGTATAAGTAGTGTACAAATGTCAAGGTGACATACCCATGTATTAAACTTCTAATATAGTTATTTACAGTTAGAGGCTGAGCTCAAGCATTGAGTTAACAATGCTGCTAAGTTGGTTCCCAGAACAGTCCAACACAATTTAATTATAGTGTTGCTCAGATTTTGTCAGCGTCATGTTCTTGATTAAAGTATCTGAGCTTACAAGAAATACCTTATTTGAATGAGTTACAATCAACAAGCCAATGACATTGAACACTTAACTCAGTACTAAGAACTTGCTAGAAGCACTGTACCTCTCCAACTTCTTCAAAACCATTCTCAATACAGTGACCAGAACGGCATATAGGGGTGGTTTGTACCCAGTTCAGCTCACTGTATTCACTGGATTCTAAGCCTCAGAATGAATTTGTAGGGTTTAGCCCCCAATTCTGATCTGTGTGTGTGTGTGTGGACATGTAGAGCTAAAAACAGTCCTGTTCTGTTTTGGAAACATCACAATATCCCTTTAATACAATGCTCTTAGATATTCCATTGTGACAACCATCAGCACAGTATTTGTGCAGGCACTGAGTAATTCCCACTGTCACAATGGGATAAGTAATTCTTTATCAGTGCCAATAGATATAAAGTAAGTATGAAATCAGAATACATACAGTACTGAGAGGTGATTTAATTAGCTTGCTAACCTTTTGAATAAAAGCAAAATACTGTTGAAACTGGAGATCTGCAATAAAAACAGAAAGCGCTGGAATAAACTCAGCAGTGCTGACATCATCTGTGGAGAGAGAAACAGAGTTAATATTTCGAGTCCAGTATGCTTCTTCTTCAGTACCAAAAGTTGGTTCCGTTGCTGATACTGTCAGACCTGCTGAGTTTTTCCAGCACGTTTCAGTTTTTATTCTGCGTTTGAAGTTTTTTTTTAAATGGCCAGCATTTGTTGTCCATCCCGTATTGCCCTTGAACTGAGTGGCTTGTTAGGCCATTTCAGAGGGCAGTTACGAGTCAACCACATTGCCGTGGGCCTGGAGTCACATGTAGGCCAGACTGGCTAAGGACGGCAGGTTTCCTTCCCTAAGTTAGTGAACCAGATGGGTTTTTACAAACTCGATGATAGTTGTCACCATTATGGGGTGACTAACTTTTTTAATTCCAGATTTATTCATTGAATTAAAATTCTATCAGAGTGCCAGGGATTTGAATCTCACTTCCACAGAGCATTAGCCTAGGCCTTTGGATTACTAATCTGGTGACATTACCACTACACCACACCCCCTAGTTCAAGTTGAAGTATTCCACATTTGAAACTGAAGGCCTTCCTTTGAGTTTGTCGTCTTCTTAGGCAGCCCCTCGGGATCAACAATGGCTTGCTTCCACTCTGGTTCCATGGATTTTGAGATGGCTGATGATGTTTACACATTTCAGCACACCAGAGTTTCTATATATTTTTTCAATCAAAGTGCTGCGGAGATTGTGGGAAATTTTTGCCCACGCCATTTTTTAAATTTTAGTCCCCCTAATTATTCTGCTTCCTGTTTGCCCTACTCCCATCTTACAGTGGTTACCGAATTTATTTATTTTTTTTTGTTCAACAGCTGACTTGCTTGTTGTAACCACACCTAGTTATCTGAATTTGGACTGGTTTTAACCACAGGTGATATCCAGGACTTGTACGACTCTGAATTGAACTCTGGCCACGCTGCTGCCTTCTCAACAGATTGTGATCTGACCTCAACTCATGAGATGGTTAGGAGCATGGGAATGCAGGTGACTTCTGTAATTTGGTATGAATGGGCATCGGAAACAAAGCATGCGCCTATGGTGAAAGTGTACCTTTATTTAAAAAAAAACTGCTTCCTTTAGTTTGCACTTATCATTGAAAGATTCAGACCCACCCATCCCCCCCCCTCCCCCCCACCCCCATCAAATGTACTCTGTAAAGAAATGCAGCTAAAAATCATCTGATACATTTTCTTTCCAGACCACATACATGGGACATTTGGACTACCGGAAGGCAACAGTCAGAGGTCTGGGGATAAATCCCATGACGTGTTCCTTTAACGTTGGTGTGTTTGTTGCGAATGTTACAGAATGGAAACGACAGCGGATTACCAAGCAATTGGAAAAATGGCTGGTGTCCAACGTAGAGTAAGTCATGTGCTTTTCTCATATATTTATACTGTCATAGCAAACAACGCCTTGATATTTTTATTTGAAAGGGCTGGTGGGGGGAATGGAGTGGGGTGAGGCGGCATCAGTGTCAGCAGGTTCACAGCCATGTTTACTGAGACAAGTAAATTCAAGGCTAGGTTGGAGGGTGGAGTTAATTGGATCAAGGTTTTTTTTTTGAAAAATATACTTTATTCATAAAACATCTGGAAGAACATTACCAAACATTTATAAGTCGCCATCACAAAAAGTACAATCAGATTCAACTTTTGCACATGGGATCATGAGGTGCTTCAATACAATCATTGAATCAGGGAAAGGGTAGGCTCACTCAGGGACAGAGGTGGGAATCTGTGTGTGGAGCCAGACTTGGGCAGAGAAATGGCAGATGGAGTTTAATCCGGACAAATGCGAGGTAATGCATTTTGGAAGGTCTAATACAGGCAGGTATTATACAGTAAATGGCAGAACCCTCAAGTGCATTGATGGGCAGAGGAATCTGGATGTACAGGTCCACAGGTCACTGAAAGTGGCAACGTAGGTGGATTAAGTAGTCAGGAAGCATATGGCATGCTTGCCTTCATTGACAGGGGTATTGAGTATAAAAGCTGGGAAGTCATGCTGCAGCTGTATAAAACCTTGGTTAGGCCACAGTTGGAATATTGCATGCAATTCTGGCTGCCACATTACCAGAAGGATATGGAGGCATGGGAGAAAGTGCAGAGGAGGTTTACCAGGATGCTGCCTGGTCTGGAGGTTATTAGCTATGAGGAGAGGTTGGAGAAACTCGGATTGTTCTCACTAGAACAACGGAGATTGAGGGGCAACTTGATAGAAGTTTACAAAATTATGAGTGGCATGGACAGAGTAGATAGTCAGAAGCTTTTTCCCAGGGTGGAAGAGTCAATTACTAGGGGACATAGATTTAAGGTGAGAGGAGAAAACTTTAGAGGAGATGTGCAGGGCAAGTTTTTTATGCAGAGGGTAGTGAGTGTCTGGAATTCGCTGCCAGAGGAGGTGGTGGAATCAGGTATGATAGTGGTGTTTAAGAGGTAGCTTGACAATACATGAATAGGATGGGAATAGAGGGAAATGGACCCCGAATTGCAAAATGTTTTAGTTTAACAGGCAATATGATCGGCGCAGGCTTGGAGGGCCGAAGGGCCTGTTCCTGTGCTGTACTTTTCTTTGTTCTTTGTTCTCTGAATATTGCAATCATTTCAATGTGGTCATTACAGACAGTCAGACAGTGCAATGGTATTGGAATTATGCAACACACATCATGTTGCACTCTGAGGTGCTTCAATACAATTATAATGCCGTTAGTATTCATGCATACATTTATTGTGAGGCCTACAGCCCAAGGGGTCTATACAATTCCCAGCCGCTTGGTGCATTATGGCATAAAAATCTTAGACAATGTGAGGTAATGCATTTTGGAAAGTCTAATACAGGTAGGAATTATACAGTAAATGGCAAAACCCTTAAGTGCATTGAGGGGCAGAGGGATCTGGGTGTACAGCTCCACAGGTCACTGAAAGTGGCAACGCAGGTGGATAAGATAGTCAGGAAGGCATATGGCAGCTTGCCTTCATTGGCAGGAGTATTGAGTATAAAAGCTGGGAAGTCATGCTGCAGCTGTATAGAACTTTGGTTAGGCCACAGTTGGAATATTGCGTGCAATTCTGGTTGCCACATTACCAGAAGGATATGGAGGTGTTGGAGAGGGTGCAGAGGAGGTTTACCAGGATGCCTGGTCTGGAGGTTATTAGCTATGAGGAGAGGTTGGAGAAACTCGGATTGTCCTCACTAGAACAACGGAGATTGAGGGGCAACTTGATAGAAGTTTACAAAATTATGAGTGGCATGGACAGAGTAGATAGTCAGAAGGTTTTTCCCAGTGTGGAAGAGTCAATTACTAGGGGACATAGATTTAAGGTGAAAGGAGAAAACTTTAGAGGAGATGTGCGGGGCAAGTTTTTTTTACACAGAGGGTAGTGAGTGTCTGGAATTCGCTGCCAGAGTGGTGGAAGCAGGTACAATAATGCTGTTTAAGAGGCAGCTTGACAAATACATGAATAGGATGGGAATAGAGGGATATGGACCCTGGAAGTGCAAAATGTTTTAGTTGACTGGCAATATGATTGGCGCAGGCTTGGAGGGCCGAAGGGCCTGTTCCTGTGCTGTACTTTTCTTTGAACTTTGTATCCTTTGTAAACATTTCAAAAAGGCTGTCACAAAAACTGCAAAAATATTCAACTTTTCCACATAGATCATGTTGCACCCTGAGGTGCTTCAGTACAATGGGACTATGATCAAAATCTCAGCAAAAGAGCTTGGCTCAAAGCTGGGATCTCTTTCAGGCTCCCATGTTGCAGCAATGCTCCCTTGTTATAAGCTAGTCTTTTAGCTGTAGGCAATTCATTTTCTTAGCGTTTTCTTTCTACAGCTCAAACACAGACATGCAGGGAGATGTTGCACTTCTTTAAAAAAAAAGCCCAGTTGAAACTTTGTGGCATGGTTGCTGAATGTTTCTCATAAGCCTATTTCTGGCAATTTATCAAGTTTCCTTTAGTGCATTTTTCAAGTTGCTGCATATTCAAAACTTGTTTTGTCTTTTAGGCAAGCATTCGGCTTTTCAGGTAACATTTGAGTTTTTTTCTAGTTTAGATTTGTTTGCTTACAACAATCTAATCTGAGCCATCCAGAAAGGAATTAGCCATTATTTGCTAAGAACTGAAATTTTACATATGATCATACAAATTAGGAGCAGGAGTTGGCCACTTGGCCCCTCGAGCCTGCTCCACCATTCAATAAGATCATGGCTGATCTGAGTGTAACTTCAACCCCACATTCCTAACCTTAACTCCACGTTCCCACCTACCCCCGATAACCTTTCACCCCCTTGCTTAACGAAAACCTATCCACGTCCATCTTAAAAATATTCAAAGACTCGGCTTCCATCGCCTTTTGAGGAAGAGAGTTCCAAAGACTCACCACCCTCTGAGAGAGAAAAATTCTCATTTCTGTCTTAAATGGGTGACCCCTTATTTTTAAACAGTGACTCCTAGTTCTAGATTCTCCCACAGGAGGAAACATCCTTTCCATATCTACCCTGTTAAGACCCCTCAGGAGCTTATGTTTCAATGTAGTTTACTCTTTTAAACCCCAGCGGATACAAGCCTAGCCTCTCCAACTTTTCCTCATAAGACAACCATTCCAGGTAATAGTCTAGTAAACCTTCTTTGAACTGCTTCCAACGCACTTAAATTCTTCCTTAAATAAGGAGACCAATAATGTACACAGTACTCCAGATGTGGTCTCACCAATACCTGGAAAAACTCAGCAGGTCTGGCAGCATCGGCGGAGAAGAACAAAGTTGACGTTTCAAGTCCTCATGACCCTTCAACAGAATTAAGTAGAAATAGGAAAGGGGTGAAATATAAGCTGGTGAGCAAAAAACCAGCTTATATTTCACCCCTTTCCTATTTCTACTTAATTCTGTTGAAGGATCATGAGGACTTGAAACGTCAACTTTGTTCTTCTCCACCGATGCTGCCAGAACTGCTGAGTTTTTCCAGGTAATTCTGTTTTTGTTTTGGATTTCCAGCACCTGCAGTTTTTTGTTTTTATCTCTATGGTTTCACCAATGCCCTGTATAACTGAAGTGTAATCTCTCTACTTTTTTATTCAATTCACCTCGCAATAAACAATAACATTCTATTAGCTTTCCCAATTACTTGATGTACATGCATACTAACCCTTTTGCGATTCATGCATGAGGACACCCAGATCCCTCTGCACCTCAGAGCTCTGCAATCTCTCACCATTTAGATAATATGCTTCATTTTTATTCTTCCCACAGCAGATGGTGAAATTTGAATTCAATAAAAATCTGGAATTAAAAGTCTGATGATGACCAAGAAACCATCTGCCAATTGTTGTAAAAAACCCATCTGGTTCACTAAGCCCTTTAGGGAAGGAAATCTGCTATCCTTACCTGGTCTGGCCTACATGTGGCCTACTCTCAGCAATGTGGTTGTCTCCTAAATGCCCTCTGAACAAGGGCAATTAGGTCTAGCCAGCAACGCCCTGATCCCATGAACAAATAAAGAACCTAATCTAAACCTATCTATATGCCAGTGTAGCCTCCTTATGTCTTCTTCACAATTTACTTTCCTATCTATCTTTATATCAACAACAAATTTAGCAACCTTTGGTCCCCTCATCAAGTCATTTATATAAATTGTAAAAATTCGAGGCCCCAGCACTGATCCCTGTGCTACACCACTTGTTACATCTTGCCAACCAGAACATGACCCATTTATGCCTACTCTCTATTTCCTGTTAGCTAGCTTACTGTGTGCCATTTCTTAACTCCTTGTTAGTAACTCTTAGTTTTGCTTTAAGCCACTGTTTGTTGGATGATAGCGGTTGTCAATCAGTTAACCACAGCTCCTTATTTTAATAGCATTGTGATGCTTTAATCCAATGGTGGTAAGGCCAACATTTGTTGCCTATTCCTAATTGCCCTTGAACTCAGTGGTTTGTTAGGCCATTCCAGAGGGCAGTTAAGAGTCAACCACATTGCTGTAGGTCTGGAATCACAAGTAGGTCAGACCAAGTAAGGAAGGATTTCCTTCTCTAAGGGACATTAGTGAACCATTTGGGTTTTCCCAACAATCGATGACATTTGTCATGGTCACCATATTTAAGACTAACTTTATGTCCCAGATTTATTAATTGAATTTAAATTTCACCAACTGTTGTAGTGGGATTTGAACACATGTCCCCAGAGCATTAGCCCGATTACTAAAGCAGTGACAATACCACTATGTCCCATAAAATGGTGTCAGCTCAGTAGTAAATAAGAAACCTGAAAGGCTGGATTGCATGCTTTCTGCTTCGATCTATATAGCACAGAAGGCCATTTGGCCCATTATGCCCATGCTGGAATATTGTTGCTAATGGAATGACTGAGCAATGCCATTAAGAATGATGGGTCCAGCTATGCAGCCCACAGTAATTGTCCCCTTCAGCTCCCATTCCCAATATCTGAAAATTCTGAACCCTGCAAGTATTTTAAATTGAATTGGTCAACAGTATTTTTAAAGACACATTATTTAAACTATTAGGCAGGATGTATCCTGTCTATTTATCTTCTTTATATCTGTTGTATATTTTCTATTTCGTTAACGATGTTTACAATACTTCATTTAACAATTTGTCTTTTAACAGAGTATAACATCTCAATACACTTCAGAGGGGTTTTACCAGACAAAATTTGACTTTGAGACACATATGGAGATATTAAGACAAGGAAAGAGCTATTTAGGTTTTAAGGAGGAGGTGGAAACAGAGAGGTTTAAGGGGGAAATTCTATAGCTTAAGGCCTAAAGGAACTGAAGGTATGGGCACCTATAGTAGCGCAAAGGAAAATCGGGATGCGCAAGATGCCAGAATTGGAGGTTTCTTCCTTTCTTTTATGAGACATGAGCGTCGCTGGCTGGGCCAGCATTTATTGCCCATTTCTAATTGCCCTTGAGAAGGTGGTGGTGGGCCGCCTTCTTGAACCGCTGTAGTCTTTGTGGTGAAATTACACCCGCAGTGCTGTAAAGAAGGGAGTTCCAGGATTTTGACCCAGCGACAGTGAATGAATGGCGATATAGTTCCAAGCCAGGATGATTTGGGGCTCAGAGGGGAACTTGCAGGTGGTGATGTTCCCAAACATTTGCCGCCCTTGTCCTTCTTGGTTGTTGAGGAGGTTACAGTGATAGGGACGGATGTGGTGAACCATAGAATGCGTATTTTATTATTTAATACGATTTTGCAAACAAGGTTTGGAATTCTTCATGCTGTATTCTTTAACTATTGTTATTAGAAGTAGCTTTCTTATCTCTTACCAGTATATGAGTGTTGTCTGTATGGTATTCTCGCTCACTTATCTGGGTTTCTTTTCTTTTACAGGGAGAACCTGTACAGCAGTGCACTTGCTGAAGGAGTAGTGACCCCTCCTATGTTAATTGTATTTCACGAAAAGCACTCTTTATTGAACCCTTTATGGCATATTCGGCACCTTGGTAAGAGTCAGTCCTTGCTCTGGCCAGCTTTTTTTAAAGATATGAATGGAGATGAAAGGGACATTTTGCTGAGCAGTCAAGTTAATTTTTATCACTGGACGTGACTTGAAAAGCATAACTATTTAACTCAAATTGGGATAGATTAAAATACTCTTGTAAGCTCTTGCAGTTGTTTTAAGATGATGAGGTTGAGATTGTCTTCAGTCTGGTGGAGTGGATTGTCCACCCCTTACCTAACCTGTCTGGGTTTTATTCTGGTCTAATCAATTGAGTATAAATTGGATGGGTTCTCCAAAAGGATAATCTGTTCTGCCAGATTACTGACCAAACAGTGAAGACAAAAATGAACCCCAATATGCCTCTGTTTAACTGTTCTATTCATGGAATAGATTTCTCACTCCAACTCACCCTTTCTAATCAAAACAAGCAATGGACAACTGCTAATAAGTTATCTGGTAGTTTTGCACAATATGGCAGATTGAATACAAATTACATGCATGGGAGACAGCCAAGAACATACGATAATTTTAAGTTGGGATCAGAATTCTCCCACAGCTTTCAAAACACACAGCTTTCTTGTGCTCGCCAAACATTCTCCAAAGGTTTTCAGTACAATAACACTCGAGGCACTTATAAAGAAACTTTCATTTACATAGCAACTTCATGTCCTCTGGGCATCCCAAGAGCACTTCAGAGCTAATGAATGAACTCGAAGTAGAGTGACCATTATTTTGCAGACAAAAGCAGCAGCTGATTTCCAGAGCCAAGGTCCTACAAACAGCAAATGAATAAACAATCAGCTAATTCATTTTGATTGAATGCTGGCCAGGGCTACTGCATGCTTTTTGTTCAGAGATACCATGGTATATTTTCACTCCACTGAAACAGGCAGACAATTGATTCAACATCTCATTTGAAAAGCAGCACAACATTCCCCTTATCAAATGACGGAGTAGGCTCGATGGGCCAAATGGCCTACTCCTGATCCTTGATCGTATGTTCAGTGCTGCAATGAGTCAGCCTCAGCTATCTGACGTCCAGGAGGGAGGCTTGAGTTCGTAATCTTCTAACTCAGGCAAGAGTGCTAAAAATATTTGAAATGGTCTGCTGGATTAACACGTGGAAAAGCATAAATTGTTAAAAAGCAATCAAGGGAAGCATGTTTAATTGACAAGATATTTTTAATAAAAAGTCATTACCAACATGGTCGAAAGGAGAATACAGTTTATATTCTATATTGGATTTTCAGAAAGCTTTTGATAAGATTGCACATTGGCAATTAATGACTAGAGACATGGAGCAGGAGGCAAAATATAATTCTAGCTAAAAAACAGGGAACTGTGCAAAGCATTATAAATGGGTTAAAAGCAAAATAAACCTGGAATAAAACCAGAAAATGCTGCAAAAACTTAGGTCTGACAGCATCTGTGGAGAGAGAAACAGAGTTAATGTTTTGAGCCTGTATGAGCCTTTTTCAGAGCTAAATATAAATGGGTTGTTGTTGGGACTGATGCTATTTTAATCTATCTATCTTTGTATAATAAAAATGAGGTCAGTATACACAGATATTCCACTTTTTAAAAATTGTTTTGCATTCTACCAAAGTTCGATCCTTCTGAGTTCTTAGCCCGAAATTAAAAAGGGTGTTCCTTTACCCAGCAAATAGGAATTAACTACCGGGTGTACTTACTTACAGTACAAAACTTAACAATATGGTGAAAAATTATTCAAAGCCTGAGAAACACTCTCTAAAGATATGTGCAGCAAGAAAGCTGCACAATTACTATGAATTTATCAGCAAAGTCTTAGTAGAATTAAAATCTTGACAAACATATACCTGTAGGTCAGAACCTCAAGAATATAGAGACTAAGATCCAGCTTGATAGTAAAAACCAGGTGCTGTATGTGGACTGAAGGAAAAAATGTACTTAAGTGCTAGGAAGTAGAGCCCTGATGAGTGCTCTGTGTAGTAAATATAAGACATCTTGTCTTTCCCACCTTTTAAGTTTATAGCCACGGAATTGCTCGAGAATGTAATTTCTGTATTTTTCAATTGTGTATCTGTAGGCTGGAGTCCTGACGCCAGATATTCTGAACACTTCCTTTCTGAAGCTAAATTACTACATTGGAATGGAAGGTTTAAACCCTGGGATTATCCCACTGCACATGTGGAACTTTGGGAAAGATGGTATCTTCCTGATCCAACAGGACGGTTTAGATTGGTGCGACCCAACAATTAAGAGCTTTATCATGTACAGAATGTTCATTTCTTTGTCCAATTAAGTGTGCTTATAGGCATGCTGCAGTTTAAGTAATCCACTCTCCATACTTTTGTTTCTGTGAATTAAAAGACAGCAGAACTTACTGCTATGGAATTGAGATTTAGCTGACTAAGAAGATAATTAAATATTATTCAGTGAAAATATTTCTACATCAAAGTAAAATGTAGTCCTGCACAATAACATTCACTACTTTCAGCAGCGGGAGTTTTTGTTATATTGTGGTATAATACAAACCAATTTGCTAAATATTTTTCTACCTACTTAATCTTTTTGAATGACTGCAAAGAAGTCTTCATAATTGCTTTTCTGTGCTTGAGAGGTAATGTTATAAAGCAATATACTCTACAAATGTGAAAATTATTAAATCAGTTCTAAACAATTCTTGCCTAACTTTCAATAACACTTTTATAATTTAAAAATGTAACATTCTGGATGTATACCATCCTAAAGAAGGAGAACAACCTTAAATTTAGAGTTGGGGCCTTCAGGGATGATGTCAGGAAGCATTTCCAGCAAAGAATGACTAAAAAGATAATAAAAAGGCAGAAAGCAGAGTATGCGAGAAAGCTAACAAGTAATGTGAAAAGATAGTAAAAGTTTCTACAAGTATTTGAATGGGAAAAGAGTAACTAAAATTAGTGTTGGTCCTCTAGACAGAGTATGGGGAATTGATAATGGAAAACAAAAAAATGGCAGAGATATTGAACAGGTATTTTGTGTCTGTCTTCATGGTAGGGGACTTGGAAAACTTCCCAAAGATTCTTGAAAATCAAGAGGTGATAGGGAGAGATGAACTTAATACAGTCACCATCACCAGGGAAAGGGTACTAGGAAAACTATTAGGCCTAAAGGCTGACAAATCCCCAGGACTGGAGGTCCTGCATCCTAGGATCTTAAAAGAAGTGGTGGCACAGAGATGCATTCTTAAGATTGTGGAAAAGTTTCAGCAGATTGGAAAATGGCTATGTAGCACCTTTATTCAAAAAAGGATGGAGGCAGAACACCGGAAACTATAGGCTAATGAGCCTAACATATGTCATAGGGAAAGTGCTAGAATCCATTATTAAGGAGGTTATAGCAGGATACTTGGATAATCACAATTTGATCAGGCAAAACCAACATGGCTTTGTGAAAAGGAAATTGTGTTTAACTAATCTGGTAGAGTTTTTTGGGCAAAGTAACATTCAAGGTGAATAAAGGGGAGCGGTAAAAGTGGTGTGCTTGGATTTCCAAAAGTCATTTGATAAGGTACCACATCTAGGGTTACCACACAAGAGCACATGGTGTAGGGGGCAATGTATTAGCATGGATAAAGAATTGGTTGGCTAACAGGAAGCAGAGAGTAGGGATAAATGGGTCTTTTTTGGATTGGCAAGCTGTAACTAGTGGAGTGTCACAGAGATCAGTACTGGGTCCTCAACTACTTACCATCAATATTATTGACTTGGATGAAGAGACCAAATGTATGGTAACTAAATTTGCTGATAACACCAGGACAGATAGGAAAGTAAATTCACAGAATCACAGGAGGCCATTCAGCCCATCATGTCTACACCAGCTCTCCAAATGGGCACTATGACCTAGTGCCATTGCCTTGCCTTTTACCCCATACCCTTGCACATTGTTTCTATTCAAATAATCATCTAATGCCCTGTTGAATGCCTCGATTGAACAAGGGCAGTTCCTTTCACCTCACTGAGTTCAGCTTTTTTGTCGATGTTTGAACTAAGGCTGTAATAAGGTCAGGATCTGAGTGGCCCTGGTGGAACCCAAACTGAGCGTCAGTGAGCAGGTTAATCCTAAGCAAATGCCACTTTATCGCACTGGTGATGACCCCTTCCATCACTTGTTCTATCATGTTGTGTTCAGAAACATTTGTGAAGTAACTTTTGAGTGTAAAATAAACTATAACAACTATTTAATTCGATCTTTATGACTCTGGTCTGTTTCACCCCTCTTATTCCTTTCCAGGTCTTTGTGAAGAGGATGGCTCCATCTTTACCCCATCAGCGCTGACAAAATCTGGGTTCCCTCCCTTCAGGCCAGGGCTGCCTTCAGGAACTCCCCAACCGTTCCCCTCCTCTACCGCGTTTCTTTTTCACTGAAGCTTTCTCCAGCTTAGTGCTCAACTCCTTCCCCCTAGACAGGTTAAGTGAGTGGGCAAAACTTTGGCAGATAAGAGTATAACATGGGTAAATGTGAACTTGTGCACTTTGGCAGGAAGAATAGAACAATATTCTTTTTAAATGGAAAAAGACAGCAGAACTCTGTGGTACAGAGAAATCTAGGTGTCCTGGTACATGAATCACAAAGTTAGTATGCAGGTACAAGTGATTAGGAAGGCAAATAGAATGTTGGCATTTATTGCGAGGGGAAGGAATATAAAAGTAGGAAAGCTTATTACAGCTATACAGGGCCTTGGTGAGACCACATGTACAGTTTTGGTCTCATTTTAAAAAAAATGATAATTGCTTTAGAAGTTCAGAGAAGTTTCACTCAACTCATTCTAGGATGAAGGAGTTGTCTCACGAAGTAGGGTTGAACAGGTTGGGTCTATACCCATTGGAGTTTAGAAGAATGAGAGGTGATCTTATTGAAACATGAGATCCTGAGGCGACTTGATAGGACGGCTACCCGGAGAATGTTTCCTCTTGTCCCCTAGTTTCAATCTCCCCAACATGGTTTAAAAATAAGAGGTCCCCCTTTTAAGACAAAGATGAGGAGAATTTTTTTTTTTCTAGTCGTCAGTGTGTGACATTCCCTTCCTCAGAAAGTAGTGGAAGCTGGGTGTTTGAATTTATTCAGGGCAAAGTTAGACAGATTTTTTGCTAGGCAGGGGGGTCAAAGGTTATGGGAGGGGTGAGCAAACCCTCCAGGAAAGCGGAGCTAAGACCACAAGCAGATCAGCCATGATTTTATTAAATGGTGGAGCAGGTTCAAAGGGCCAAAATGCCTACTCCTGACCCTATGCATTTCTTCATTTAAAGAGTAATGGAAATTTGGAATACTCTTCCCAAGAGGCTGGGGATCAATTGAAAATTTCAAAACTAAGGATTGATAGATTTTTTTTAGTTATTAAAGGGAGTTGAGACACAGATCAGTCGTGATGTAACTGAATGGCAGAACAGACTTGGAAGGCTCACTGGTGGCCTCCTGTTTCTGAGTGTGGCGGTGCAGCAGTTATGGCACTGGACTAGTGAAGTGGAGGTTGAGAGTTTAGATCACTATAGCAAATTGTCAAATGGAATTCAAAAAATATAATTTGTGGGCTATTCCTGCTTTTGTCATTGAAAGGCATTTTGTTAACAAATGCCTTTCAAGTAAGGGAATCTGCCACCTAGTCTACCTTATGTAGGATTCCCAATTCAGTACAATGTGGTCGACTCTTACTACCTTAAAATGTCTTCGCAGAGTTCAGGAAAAGTAGCAATGGGTAATACATGCAGCCTTACTCACGATGCCCATATATTGAGAACAAGTTTTTAAAAAATCTATAGCTTAAGGTTAAGATGAATCTTCCATCCCAAACAAGTGGAAGATCTTGTTTTGAAAAGTGCAACTGCGAAAATAGCAGCTTTTCTCCCTCAATGACAGTTCCTAAAAAGCAGGATGAGCCTACTCTGATAGCTGCAGCATAAATAAGCTAGATATTAAACCCAACTGCAATCTGACATAAAAATGGATACTCAAATGGCTTCAGAGCTGTTGAAACAGATATATGGAAAACTGAACAAAATACTTTTTATTCTTTCATGGGACATGGGCACAGCTGGCTGGGCCAGTATTTTTATAGCCCATCCTTACTGGCCCTTGAGGTGGTGGTGGTGAGCCACCTTCTTATATTGTTGCAGTCCATGTGGTGTAGGTACACTCACAGTACTGTTAGAGAGAGGGTTCCAGGATTTTGACCCAGCAACAGTGAAGGAACAGCGGTATAGTTCCAAATCAGGATGGTATGTGGCTTGGAGGAGAACTTGCAGGTGGTGGTGCACCCATGCATCTATTGCCCTTGTCCTTCCAGGTGATAGGGGTCGCATGTTTGGAAGGTGAAAATATTAAACAGAACAAAAAATGAAGGACAACCAAACAATGCAAGAAAAATATGGCATCCTTCTAATTCCATTGCAACCCATTTTTCACTTTTTACTATTAAGCTTGGTATTCCCCAGCACTAATAAAAACTCCAAAGAAACCATATAGGTGTTATGTGAAAAGTTAGAATTGTTATCCATTGCCATTTACTTTCTGCCCTCGATGTATGAAATCTAAACAAACAATTTACAAAATGATCTCATTTGTGTGGCAAAATTAAGTTCCTTTATTCAGCTAGGTTTTCTCGCAACTTTAGTGTGAAAAACCAGCAGATAAAATCAATCCCTGCACAGGAAGTTTGAACTGTCCTACTTAGCTTGAAGTTGTGCAGAAACACTAGTATCACCGCTGCAAGATCTAACTTAGCCAAAATGTATTCAAAGATTTACACAGGTGAATTAGTGTATAACATTTCAGTGTAAAATACAAACAAAAAAAATAAAGTATTCATTGTAATTTTTATTGATTTTTTTTGCCAGCTTTCAGAACCATCCCTCTCTTGCAAGAGGATTGAGCACCAAATGTACAAGTTGTAAACAGTGTCATTTAACATTTTAAAAAGTTTCCAGTAGCTGCCCATTCACTTCAAGTCAGAGTACATTTACTTGTATATATTCCCACAGGCACATTTTACATACTAAAACACGTGATGTGTGTATAACCTGAAAATGTTTTGTACAACAGCTTTAAGTCAATAGAGTCTTACAAATGCTTTGTTGAAAACATTCATGCAGGTTAGTTTGAATAGTTTTCTTAAGGAACCTTTAAGGCATTTCCATAGTGACACGTCCCAATTGTGTGAACTTTTACTTAAAAAACAGTAGCCTGGATTTTAACAGGGGTGAGATAGGACCTGGCAGCCATGAAGCCTAGGCCATTTTCATTCCCAGGTTAGACCAGATTCCTGCACAAATCCAGTTAGATAAGGAGTGGAGGGGATGGTGGTTAAATGGGCAATCAGGAGGAAGCCCAAAGCCCTAGGTTTTCTTGGGAAATTCACTCCTGTTGCCCCAGGCCCACAAGGAAACCTGTAAATGGTCTCTTTTGGCCCTCCTAACCCTTTGCAGCCAGTGTTCCCGGTGAGGTCAGCCGAAAGCAGCTGCTAAATGATCAGACCCCAACTTTTGAATTTCAGTGAGCCCCTCATTTGTCTGGTGTGAGGATCTTAGAGCATACTTGTTAAAATGGCAAATTTGGCCAAATAAGCTGCTGCGCTGATCCAAACTCCCCTGCACTCTCAGTTCCCGTCGAGTGTGAGGGTTAAAATCTGGGCTAGTGAGCTACATTTCTCTAGACTTAAGTGATTAAGTACAAGGGCCCACAGAAAGAATTTAATTCCCTTTATTCAAATTTAAATCAGTCCAAAAGAAAATTGTTGTGTAAGTTTAGCTTGAAGGGAAAGTGCTTTGAAATACATGCGTGAGCCAGAATTGTGAATGCTCCATTTAATATCCAGACAATTTTCAACGGAAAGCCATCTTTTACACTTCTTACAAAAACCTCAAACGCTGAAGGCAACTGTAAAGTTGCTGACTCAAGATTTTTAAACATAGTTCAAAAGTTTGCCTGAGAGCCTATTCTCTGGCTCCTCTTGTGCATTGTCAACTTTCCAAACCAGTCTACTCCTGATAATTCAAAATGGCTTTGTGCAAAAGATAAATCATAATTTGTTTTCAGCAATATTGGTAAAGTAACAGCACAAAGGGGGAATTTATTGTTAAAATATGAATCAGATAATTTAAGCAACTTTGAGTCAAGAGTAGACTTAAAGTGTTAAAGAACATCTATTTAATTGTAAAACATGATTATATGATGGTACTTATTATTTTTACAACACAGTAGCACCCTTCTTATCCTTAAAGACATATTGAAAAGGTAGAGTCTATGCTCAAAGGAGTTTTAATTTTCCAAGGGGGAGCAACTTACCCCCATCAACATTTCAAAATTGATTTAAAATAATGAATTGAAACTGCTCTAATCTTGCTTTGAATTTGCATAAACAAATGGACACCTGGACCCGTATTCACTATGAATTTTTTTTTTTAAAACATGCACCCTTTGGTCTAAAAAAACTTAAAATTAAAGTGGTTTGCTGAACAGGTCTGAAATTGAAACTGCTATTGATAGAACTTCAACATGTGCACATATCCTGAAAAAGGCAAATGTTAAAATAGCTTCAAATAAGCAAGACCTTAAACAACATTGTTTCAATTCAGTTTAAGAGGTTACACTATGATTTCTGTTGAGCTCCCACTACTACTTTGACCAAGATCAATAAAGGCTTCACTGCACCCAGTCTATTGCTAGAATTAACAGAAGGAATTTCTGAATGGCCTAACAGCCTTACAATTTAAACACTTGAGTAAAAGAGAATCTGTACTCTTAAGAAACCCCCACTGTATTACAGGAATAAAATGAGCACCTGACCATATTAAATAAAAAAACTTCAATGTTCACTTAAAACCATTTCTCCTTCCATCTATAAATATTTTGGGCAAAGTTTAATTCTAAAAATGTTTAAGAATTCAGCTTTCTGACCGATACTACATCATTACGTTTACACAATTCTAGACTTAAAACATTAGGTAAAAAGAAATGTTATCTCAAAACATCTTCAGTTCAAAAACTGAGGTACAGTACTTTTAAGACTGCATTAAAACTGCAGTAACATGAAGTTTTGTACACCTGTCAATTCATTATGTGCTATTTTCTTCTTGAGGCTGTGTGCAGTAATTGTTGATTGAAGGAATCTGATCGGCAAATGACTGGGTCATCCACTGACCATCAGGAACTTGACAAAACGTTGAGTCCATGTTGAACTCGGAATTGCTGGCTGCTGCTACAAAACAAATTTAATCAAAATAACTTGGTACTATTTTCTAAAGTAAACCTGAAAATGGTTCATAAATGTAACTGTAGAATAAGTACACTGAACTGTATGTTTAGATAAATGTGACTGTATTCAAAAAATATTAAACTAAAGTTGAAAATATAAAATCAAGATGAAAGCATTTAATATCGTAATGTTACTAACTTTTATAACCTCAACACACAAAAGTTTTAAACATACCATCTTTCAACATTTGGAATCATCATGGAATTTATTATGTTTTGCACTGTTTTCAGAAGGCTTTCGACAAAGTCCCACATAAGAGCAAGTAAAGAGCAAGCAAGTAAAATTAAAGCGCATGGGATTTGGGGTAGTGTATTGAGATGAATAGAAAACTGGTTGGCAGACAGGAAACAAAGAGTAGGAATAAACGGGTCTTTTTCTGATTGGCAGGCCGTGAATAGTGGGGGTACCGCAGAGATCCCAGCTATTCACAATATATATTAATGATTTAGATGAGGGAACTAAATGTAATATCTCCAAATTTGCAGATGACACAAAGCTGGGTGGGAGGGTGAGCTGTGAGGAGGATGCAGAGATGCTTCAGTGTGATTTGGACAAGCTGAGTGAGTGGGCAAATGCATGGCAGATGCAGTAAAATGTGGATAAATGTGAGGTTATCCACTTTGGTAGCAAAAACAGAAAGGCAGATTATCTGAATGGCTATAAATTGAGAGAGGGGAATGTGTAACGAGACCTGGGTTTCCTCGTAGGTAAGCGTGCAGTGGGCAGTAAAGAAGGCAAATGGTATGTTGGCCTTCATAGAGAGAGGATTCGAGTACAGGAGCAGGGATGTCTTGCTGCAATTATATAGGGCCTTGGTGAGACCACACCTGGAATAGATCTCCTTATCTGAGGAAGGACGTTCTTGATATGGAGGAAGTGCAGCGAAGGTTTATCAGACTGATTCCTGGGATGGCGGGACTGACATATGAGGAGAGACTGAGTCGGTTAGGATTATATTCGCTGGAGTTCAGAAGAATGGGGGGGAGGGGGAGATCCTATAGAAACCTATAAAATTCTAACAGGACTAGACAGGGTAGATGCAGGAAGGATGTTCCCGATGGTGGGGGAATCCAGAAACAGGGGTCACAGTCTGAGGATACGGGGTAGACCATTTAGGACTGAGATAAGGAGAAATTTCTTCACCCAGAGAGTGGGATTCGCTACTCCAGAAAGTAGTTGAAGCCAAAACATTGTATATTTCCAAGGAGTTAGATGTAGCTCTAGGGGCGCAAGGGATCAAAGGATATGGGGAGAAAGCAGGAGCAGTCTATTGAGTTGGATGATCAGCTATGATCATGATGAATGGCAGACCAGGCTCGAAGGGCCAAATGGCCTACTCCTGCTCATATTTTCTATGTTTCTATTTGCAACCACAAATGATCATAGGAACTGCTTGATGAAATGACACCATGGAGCCTCTATCATGTTTTCTGCTATTCTCCATAACAGTCCCCAGCACCACAGATGCCAGTTTTCAGCCAATACAATTCACTCCATGTGATATCAAGAAATGGCTGAAGGCACTGTAAACTGTGAAGGCCCCTGACAATATTCCTGCAATAGTACTGAAGACTTATGTTCCAGAACTTGCCACGTCCCTAGCCAAGCTGCTCCAGTACAGCAACAAAATTGGCATCTACCTGGCAATGTGGAAAATTGCCCAGGTATGTCTGTACACAAAATGCAGGACAAATCCAACCAGGCCAATTACCGCCCCATGGGTCTATACTCAATCATCAGTAAAGTGATGGAAGAGGTCATCAACAATGCCATCAAGCAGCACTTGCTTAGCAATAAGCTGCTCAATGACACTCAGTTTGGGTTCTGCCAGGGTCACTCAGCTCTGACCTCATTAGATTGGTTCAAACATGGACAAAAGAGCTGAACTCCAGAGATGAAGTGAGAGTGGTCGCTCTTGACATCAAGGCAGCATTTGACTGAGTGTGGCATCAAGGAGCCCTAGCAAAACTGGAGTCAATGGGAATCGGTGGGGGGGGGGGGGGGTACTCTCCACTGGTTGGAGTCATACCTAGCACAAAGGAAGATGGTTGCGGTTGTTGGAGGTCAATCATCTCACTTCCAGGACATCACTGCAGGAGCTCCTAAGGGAAGTGTCCTAGGCCCAACCATATTCAGCTGCTTCTCAATGATCTTCTTTCCATCGTAAGGTCAGAAGAGGGATGTTCAGTAATGATTACACAACGTGCACCATTCGCAACTCCTCGGATGCTGAAGCAGTCCATGTCCAAATGCAGCAAGACCTTGACAATGTCCAGGCTTGGGCTGACAAGTCGCAAGTAACATTCATGCCACACAAGTGCCCGAAAGTGACCATCTCCAACAAGAGAGAATCTAACCATTCAATGACATTACCATTGCTGAATACCCCACTATCAACATCCCTGGGGGGTTATCATTGACCAGAAACTGAACTGGACTAGCCATATTAATACTGTGGCTACAAGAGTAGGTCAGAGGCTAGGAATCCTGTGGCAAGAAACTCACCTCCTGACTCCCCAAAGCCTGTCCACCATCCACAAGGCACAAGTTAGGAGGAGTGTGATGGAATACTCTCCACTTACCTAGATGAGTGCAAATCCGACAACACTCAAGAAGCTTGACAACATCCAGGACAAAGTAACCCACTTGATTGGCACCCCATCCACAAACATTCACTCCCTCCACCAATGACACACAGTGGCAGCAGGGTGTACCATTTACAAGATGCACTGCAGGAACTCACCAAGGCTCCTTAGGCAGCACCTTCCAAACCTGCAACCGCTACCATCTAGAAGGACAAGTGCAGCAGATACATGGGAACATCCCACTTGGAAATTCCCCTTCAAGCCACTCACCAGCCTGACTTGAAAATAGATTGCCGTTCCTTCACTGTCGTTGGGTCAGAATGCTGGAACTTCCTCCCTAACAGCACTTGGGGTGCACCTACACCACATGGACTGCAGAGGTTCAAGGCAGTAGCTCACCACGACCTTAACGGCAATTAGGTTGGGCAATAAATGCTGGCCTAGCCAGCGATTCCCACATCCCATAAATTAATTAAAAAATCATTGATAGAGATTAATTGCTATGATTAGTCAGCAACTCTATCAATTAGTCTCCAACAGGCACAGAAATGACACAAGGAAGACCCCAGTAGTGGAGACTTAGGTCAAAAGTCATTTTTCTTCTCCACCCCACCAACCACAACCATTCCAGACTTACCACACCATGTCTTGAATTACTCGTACATTGTATTTCAAATATTATTTGATAGAAATACATCTTTTTTGAATTTGAATGAATCAGTCCTGCTCCGCAGACTCACTAAAATATCATTTTAGCAGATTTGTTTTGAATTTAACCCTCCTTCAAATGCAGGCTGCATTCTTTGGTCCTACTGTTTTGGCAAACTGAAGCTGCTTGTTGGTCGCCTATATCTAGTCACTGTACTCCTTCCTTCCCACCTAATGAAAACTTACCACAAAATCTATACAGTATCATGTATCATTTCCTTCAAGTTTTTATATTGCATGATCTTCAGTGACATGGATTTAATGGTGCATCTTAATCCTTTGTACATTGTTTATATAGGGGTCACTGAATTATGTCCCCTCACTACCCCCAAATAATACCAGTTGTTGCACGCAGCTATAAACCAACTCTTATAAAAAAGTAAGGAGATTGGAACACTTACAAAATACTGGTTAGTGCAACAGTAGCAACATTCATATCATAATGGCTGAGTTTTCAAATGCACAACTGATAATTTTCCAATTTCTATCTCTTCACAGGATTACTCCCTTCATCCTTGTTTAATAATTTAAACAGAGACAAATAGATCCTGGGGAGGGAGCGAGATGGCTATTTATAGAAAGTCCTGCCAAAATCATAGGTTGCAACCAAAGTACGATTTTGGAATCACAACAAAAAATGTCTCCTTTCTCCAGGAATTATTTAACACAATATGTAAAATCCTTTTTATATAAAAAAGTACAAATATTTGTGATGCTGTGAAGATGGTAGCATGCTTCCTTCATTGACTCTTGATTTATATTAGTAACAAATTAACAGCATTTGCTTTAATATCATTAAGTTACATGATTGTCGAAAATCCACAGATAGTAGCTTCCTGCAGGTTAATAGAACATTTGGCACTTAGTATATAGACCACATCAATATAACCTGTAAAATCCCAAGCTGATTTGCCTACAGTGGAAATCATTTTGCACATTTACCTGGTTCAGTCATGGCAAAGTTGCACTGCCCATTGCTTTCTGTGGATTTTTCCATATATGAACCACCATAAGCTGCTTCATAACCAGGGTCATATTTTTCCTCTTTAATTGCCATTTTCTTGGCTTCCGCTAGGGGGAGAATTAGAACATTACACAGTTTTAGAATTTTTATTTAAAAGTATAATAAAGACTACAAAATCAGAGATGCTTTAATGAACTACTACAACTTGTGGACAAACCAAGAACTCGATTCTGACAAATAAAAACCATGATTCAGCTTCTGCTCAATTATGTGGAATCCAACATTCCAATACTATAGTGAATACTGATACCAACTGGATATTAACATTCATTTCTACATAAACTGGGTATGAAGTTAAAACGTTTACAGCAAATAAGTTACAATAACTTAATTTTAGTGCGCTACAAAATATGTTTATTTGGGTGCATTCTTTCTTGTTGAGTCATTGGTGAATGTTTTTGTTTGACAGCAGTTCTTCCTATGCCATCCATCAATGAAATAGTCACTTGGATCTGTCTAGATATTGTGAAGGGTATGACTCTTTTGGTATGAATCCATTATTACATTATATATTTATGCATACACATTGGTGTGTGAACGTGTAATTGCAATATTCTTTAAACTTGCTTGAAAAGCAGAATGCAAGGAAATCAGATGCAAAAAGCGAAAGTTTAAACGTTCTAAATTTCTTCAGAAATTAAATCATTTGCCTTGAATTCCTTATTAGAAGGATTATGGTATTATACATGACATTATGAAAAGCTGAATTTCCCTGTGTTAATAACCAGGTCTTTAACTCTCAAAGCTAAAGTTATTTTCCCGTCAAAGTCCTCACAAATGACATTACAGGACCTTTTTCTGTGTATGGTTACATGCCCTACTCAACTGCACTAAACTTTGTACTTCATATTTCTATTTGGCTGTAAATAAATACTAGCCACTGGTCCAAACTAATAAAAGACTATAATCAATCCAAGCAAGTTACGCTCAGCAACAACATTTCACAAATAGTTGGCAGATAAGGGAAGTTTTAGGACCTTAAAGAAATAAAGTTATAGACATTAGGTGACTCCTATAAAGACTCTTCCTTTGAAGGAAGTGCTTGAATTACAACCACAAGCTATTTACCTTGAGCTTTCTGCAAGTCAAATGAGTATTCTACTTCAGTGACCTCTGTAGCAGTTCTAATGCCCTTCAAATGATTCCGCAGTTCCTTTAGCTTGATATAATAATGGACCTTGTCCTGGGCCCGAGGAAACTGTGCACATCTTGCACTGGAAGAAGGCATGACATAGACCACCTTGAAAATAAAGTTACAATGATGTATTTTACCTCTACTTTCTTCTGGTGAGGTTTCCTGCAAGCGTAAAAGAGCACGAGGAAGACTTGCTGCAACGAGCATATTTGAAAGTGACACTAGCAACAGCAAGTGGCAAGGAATGATAAGATTAAAATACAAAAACTTGTGATGGAGAACTCAAGACAAATGAAAGTCAGAGTATAGAACTTAAGGCAATCAGAAAGGTTGGGGAAACTTAGGTCAAATTTGTCAGAAGGAAGAAAGCCAAGCTTGTTCTGTGTTTCATAGTGACGAGGGTGGAGGATAGAACTGAACAGGCAGATGTTGAAAGGTTGTGTTTGAGTTGGGTGGGAGGAGGGGGAAGGAGACAGTGCAGTGCGGGTGGTAGGCAAAATGAATTGGAGAAGAAAGTTTTGGGACAGAGGGGCCAAAGAAGCAATCTGGAACTCTAGAAACATCTGAATCAGGATTTAATCTTAACAACATTACTATCTAGGATAAGTTTATGGGTCACCAATTTGGAAACTGTACTGTGAAAAGATACAAAGGTGATCTCAAAACAGATCACTGGGCTGTGAGACACTCAAGATTATTTTCTTCAACAAACAAGACTGATTACAGAAAAATTCAAGTTTCTTTGACCTATAATCAGGAAGTTTGGTCATGCATTGAAATGTGAATCTGAAGAATTAATGGTAAATCAGATGCTAACCTTCTCCACCTAATCTAGTAAATACTAAACAAATGATGGCAGAAAGTTGAAGAGCAACAGGTTAAAGTCATCAGACAATAACAAATTTTTTGGGGGTTTGAGAAAGAGAACGGGAACTGGGTATTATTTACTTCAGAACTGTGTGCGTGTATAATAAATTAATCCAGTGCTTACTGTTTCTCCCTCAGGGATTTTGTGTGGCTGCTGCCCAAACTCCAATTTCTTGACCTTAACTCCAAATACTTCTTTGCTAAAAATTTCATAGATGCCTGCAAAAAACGGTAAGCAAAAATCAAATTTTCCAAATTCACTAAGTTAAAAGTCAGATTCACCTAATCAGCTTCTAAAGCATCAACTGGTTTCAATTCAATCTCCTTCCTATTGGTTGTCAATTCTGCCGATTACAATTTACACTGAAAAGGGTACTGATTGGTTGGCAAGTCGGCTGATTGGTTGAGGCATTGCCATGGAGAATGCACTAGGAATCTATTGGCCCCCCCCAATGCTTACTTCAAAAAAAGGTGCAATGCCTGGGCATTTTTTTTTTTGCCTGCAGGGGACAGGTTCCTGCTTATGAATTCATATACCACATTATTCATTTGTGTGGCAAGCGGATCATCTTTTTGGCTTGACGTCACCATCCTGTTAGTGGAAATTAACATTCGTATTATCACAGCAAGCTTCACCTGCTGCTCAAAATTTTAAGATATCTTGCCCTTCCACACAAATAACCAATATGGTATATGAGTTTTCAGTGCCAGTGATTGCCATGCAATCCTTGCCTGGGAACTTCTGGGGGCAGTGTGGCTGGGTGGGTTCTCCAGCACAACTTTGGGATACCTCCAGTTGCACTACCCCGAAGCGCTGAAGTTACAGCCCAATGTCTTAACGTTAGATTCCATGATTGGGCAGTACTTGCTGAATAATTCTGAGTGTGTTAAGAATTACACTAACCACCAATTTAAGATCATCAGTCGGACTCGCAATGTAGCTTACTGACCCTTGCTAGAAGCTACATGTATTCATACGCAGAGAGCTGTCCTCTGTAGGCAAAAATAACATGTCCAGACATTGAGCTTTTTCTGAATTAAACAAAGGTTGGGGGCCAGTACCCCAAGCGCATCCTCCACGGAAACATCTTGACCAAAGTTGACGTGACAGTCAGCATCCTTTTCTCAAGGAATATAATTTGTTGTTCTCTTTGAAATTTGGCATTCTTATGCCTGTTCTGATGAGTTCAAGGCATAAAACTTCAACTGCATGCCTGTTTTGAGGAATACTCAAGTTCTGTACTACCAAGCAACTATTTCTAAATTATTTTATTAGATCATTTATATTTAGGGATAAGAACATAAGAAATAGAACAATAGACCATTTCGCCCCTTGGGCCTGCTCCTCCAGTTAATAAGATCATGTCTGATGAATTGTTGCCTTAACTCCACTTTCCTGCCTGCCTCCCTGTAACACTCCCTTGTCGATCAAAAATCTGCCTAACTCAGCGCTGAATATATTAAAGACCCAGCCTCCACTGCTCACTAAGGGACAGAATTTCACACATGAATAATCCTCAGAAGATATTGCTCTTCATCTGTCTTAAATGGGAGACCCCTTATTTTGAAACTGTGCCCCCTAGTTCTAGATTCCCCCACAAGTGGAAACATCCTCTCAGCAACTACCCTGTCAAGTCCCCTCAGGAATAAGATCAGCTCTCATTCTTCTAAACTCCAATGAGAATAGGCCCAAGCTGCTCAAACTTTACTCATAAGACACCCCTTCATTCCAGAAATCAGCCTAGTGAATCTCCTCTGAACTGCCTCCAATGCAAGTATGTCCCTCCTTAAGTAAGGAGACTAAAACTAGGCACAGTACTCTGGGTGTAAATTCATATTTTGTGGGGGTAGAGAGGCCTTTCACCTCAGGCACACTGGTTTAAATTCAGCCCAGACTGATGGGGTGAAATGATATAGTGTTTCTTGGATTGAGATAGAGGGAGTTTTACTCTATTTGCTACACATGACCTGGGAATGTTTGATATTAACGCTGGGTATTATTTCCCAACACTAATGCCCCCAATTTGCAGCAAAAAAAACACATTTGAAACATTAAGCTACAGTCAGATGGTGAAAAGTTTGATTTTAGATTTTCACGTGTACTCACATTTTCCATTAAAAACAGCAATCCGTGGCTTAAATTTCTGCAGTTTTTGCAGAAGTATTTTCCCTCCTTCGCGAATCTCTTTACTGAAATGCAAAGAATTTTAAAATTATACTTTCTTTCCAAACAAAACCAAAAATTGGAATTTTAATTTACTTTCGTTAACCACCTTTTGAGGTCCTTGCTCCCTGGAGTAGTCCTCTCCACCATGTTTGTGAAACCTATTCCATATTTCTCTGGTAAAGAAGCATCATCCACATGGTTTAAAGGCTTATCGATAAGACCGGACAAAAACAAGCACTTCCCTACAGAAGAAAGAAGCATGTGTGAAAGTTTGAATATACAACAAGAATCAGTCTTAATAAAATAAACTGGTTTTAGATAATAAAAACTTAGAAAATTGTATAGTCTACTTCTGACAAAAACCAGACAGTGAAAATATGCCATGTTCATCATGCATTTCACCCGAACAAACATCAAAAGATCCAAAAAATTTAAGAACATCCAAAAGGATTTCTATATATACATGAACTTACAAAAATGATTTCCTGGTCCCGGGTAATGATGTCCTTTGTATGCTGCCATCAGCCCTGGGTTAATTCCAATCTAAAACAAACAGCAGGCTCAGTTTAGATTGCAAAGGAAATTATAACCAGTCGGCCATAAAAAAAATCAACCAAAACACTTGGTAATTGTGCATTTCAGCAGAATTTGATGACGACAATATGGGCACCTTCTCTATCACACCCCCACAAAGATATTGCAGTTACACTAGTGCTAGACGTTCTTGTAGAAGTGTCCAATAACCATGGGTCAGCCTAGGTAAGGAGAATTTGCAATATATTTCACCAGGAGAAGAGCATCACTGAGCCCAGTTCTGCCCTCACTAAGTATTTCCAGCAGTGGGAAGCAGAAACCAAGCATTCATTTCTATTTTGCAACGTATTCTGCGCAGGAGATACAATACATTGTTTAAGGAAAAACGCAGACATGTTCAAAGACTCTCTATGGAATTTTGGCCCAAAATATTTAAGTACCTTTCCAGATGTGATATATTATTCAAGAGACTAATAACAAACTCAGGAATGCTCTTTCCTGATGGGAGAATATAAGTTACTGAGATTTGGCTGACATCTCCAATTCAATATCTCCATCCATCAATAGAGAAGAGTAGTTTGGATCCAGTAAGGCAAGCCATCAAAATACAAGAGCAACAGCTATAGTTTCTAACACAAATTTTGTAATTTATTTTCCCCTCCACATTATTCTCCAGCTGAGAGGGAAAACCTACTCCGCACATTTCTCTGTTTTCTTGAACCAGGCACTTGAGGTTCCCAAAAATGGTCTAGGTCAGTTAGTCCTCCAAACTTACTTGTACTAGACATGTAAATACTGTGGCTACAAGAGCAGGTGAGGTGCTGGGAATTCTGCAAACAGTAACTCATCTCCTGACTCCACAAAGCTGGTTCACTATCTATATAGGTGCAAGTCAGGAGTGTGATGCAATACTCTCCATAGCCTGGAAGCTGGACATCACCCAGGACAAAGCACCCCACTTGATTGGCACCCATCCACCACCTTAAATATTCAAACCCTCCATCACCAGTGCACAGTGGATGCAGTGGGCACCAGCTATAGGACACACTACATAACTTGCCATGGCCCCTTCAACAGCACCTTCTAAAGCTGTGACCGCTACCACCTAGAAGGACAAGGGCAGCAGATGCACAGGAACACTGCCAGCTGAAAGCTCACCTCTAAGTCACACACCTGATTTGGAAATATATTGCTGTTGCCGAATAAAAATCTTGTAACTCCCTCCCTAAGAGGAAGTAGGGAAGTACCTATGCCACATGGACTGCAGCGGTTCAAGCAAGCAGCTCATCAAAACCTTCTTGAGCATTTAGGGATGGGCAATAAATGCTGGCCTTGCCAGCGATGCTCACATCCTATGAATGAATAAAAATACGATTACATCAACTCTGACCTACAATTTCTCATTTCTATCACTGCTACTCTAGAAGATAGTGGAAGCAGGGACGATCAATGATTTTAAGAGGAAATTAAATAGGCATGAGGAAGAGGATAGAGTGGGGGAAATAGGTGACTGGACTGTTCTAGAGAGCTGGCATGGGCCAAATGGTCGTCTACTATGTCTCTATAAATATTAATTAGAGTGAGGAATCACCTTTTTTGGTATGTAAGGGATCAGGAATTTGCCATACAATCATTTGGTAGTACAGAAATCGAATATTGCTTAAAAAGAGACAAACTCATCTCCTGACTCCACAAAGCTGTTTCACTATCTATATAGGTGCAAGTCAGGAGTGTGATGCAATACTCTCCATAGCCTGGAAGCTACGTCAAAGCTTTTCATGTTGCACTCAGGACAATTTGCAAGAATACAATGTAAGGGGAACACACAAATTCATACTGGAAGAAAAGGCTGTGTTGATTGGTTGGCAAGTGGCCTATGATTGATTGCCGTGGAGAATGCACCAGTTGAAGGTGACTGACAGTTAACTGCCAAACATTGTTTGAAATTTAAACTAGGCAACTTGACTCCGATTCCTTGACCAATGAACCAACGAATGGCTGTCACTTATTTTGTTTAGCTGAAATAGGCGCAACGTGTGTACATGTTCTATGTCCGCAAAGAACAGGCCCTGTGTTTCAATATATATATGTATAGATAGCTTACAGTACTCGCAAATGCACCATACTGTGAACCCAACTGACAATCCTAAATTGGTTGTCAGCGTAATTCTTAGCGCAGAGGATTATTTAGCAAACGTTGTCCAATCGCAGAATCACATCTAATGTTGGACACCGTGTTTTGAGTTTTGCAAGTACGGGCTGGTTGGGTACGGTCTGTACCTTGCCTGCTGTGAACAACAGAAGGGATATGCTTTTTAAAAAAATTCATTCATGGGATATGGGCATCGCTGGCTAGTCCAGCATTTATTGCCCATCCCTAACTGCCCTTGACATGGTGGTGGTGAGCTTCTTGAGCCGCTACAGTCCATGTGGTGTAGCCACATCCACAGTGCTGTCAGGAAGGGAGTTCCAGGGTTTTCACCCAGCGACATATTTCCAAGTTAGGGTGGTGTGTGACTTGGAGGGGAACTTCCAGGAGGTGGTGCTCTTACACATCAGCTGTCCTTGTCCTTCTAGATGGTAGCCGTTGTGGGTTTGGATGGCGCTAAGGAGACTTGGTGAGCTCCTGCAGTGCATCTTACAGATGGTGCACACTGCTGCCACTGTGTGTCAGTGGTGGAGGGAGTGAATGTTTGTGAACTGGGTGCCAATCATACCTACTTAGCATCACACTGGTACTGAAATTCATATACCACATTACTCACCTGTGTGATAGAACATCTTTTTGGCTTGGCAGCAGCATCCTATTAGTGGTGAATACCACTTGTGTTGCTACTGCATAGTAGCAGCGTGAAACAGTTATCTTCACCTGTTGCTCAAATTTTTGAGACGCCTTGCCCTTCCAGGGTAATCTGAGGTAGACTGGGCACTTTTGAGGGCTGAAAGTGACAGCCTTAGGCCCGTTCATGAGTTTGTGCAATATACAACACGAAATGATCTGATCAGGGTAGCCATTATCCTGCAGGATGCCTTTGAGGTGCCCTATTTCAGCATCAAGTTTACATGGTAAGCAAATAGCTCGAGTCCTATTTACGAAGTTGTCGATAAGACCAATCTTATGGTGGGTGGACGATAAGAATCCCAATGCATATATTGACCAGTGAAGGTAGCTTGCGGGAGACCGTGGTAGGGAACCCCCTGGAAGATTTCTCAACTGGTATGTCAAGGAAAAGGAGTTTGTTTAAGTACTCCATTTCAAAGATGAATTTAAGTGCAAGATGGTGTCCATTAAGACATGTAAGGAAATTATTACATGCAGCTATGGATTTAAATATAGCAAACGCATCATCCACATATTGGAAAAATGTAAGGGGTAGAAGGTTAGGTGCCACTCCATCGAAGACACATTTCTCAGGGAACCCAAAAAACATTAGCGAGACCTGGGCCTAAGGGGATCCCATGGCAACACCATCTATTTGGACAAACATGGTGTCGTTAAAACTGAGTTTACGGTACAGATGTGTTTCAAACGGGTACTGCTTATGGTGTGGTCATCTGTTGAAGCAATATAGCAGCACAAATGGATCAAATCACTTACGTGGAAGCAGTTTGGCTGCTGTTCAGCATGACTGACGGCCTTGCTCGATAGTAAGCGAAAAAAATGCTTGTTGGACTTGTGTAAGAGCAATGAGCTGCCATGTGATATATATGACAGGGATTGTCTTCACAGCTTGCCATATCCATGTATGTATGGGCTGTATGTATGTATGTATGCCCACAAAAGTTATGCCCCTATATTATCTATGAGTACCTCTGCACAATAGGAATTGGCCAAATGGTTGGGCGAATTGTTACAACCAGTTTTGAAAAAGTTTTCCACATACACCACCAATCTGCAACCTCATGGCCCAGCATATCCCCCACTCTACCATTACCACCAATCCTGGTTCAACGAAGAGTGAAAGGGGGCATGACAGCAGTAGCACCAGGCATACCTAAAAAAGGTGTCAACCTGGTGAAGTTACAACACAGGACTACTTGCGTGCCAAACAGCATAAGCAGAAAGCGACATAAAGAGTCAAGCGATTCCACAACCAACGTATCAGATCTAAACTCTGCAATTTTGCCACATCCAGTCGTGATTGGTGGTGGACAATTAAACAACTCACTAGAGGAGGCGGCTCCACAAATAACCCCATCCTCAATGTTGGGGGAGCCCAGCACATCATTGCAAAAGAAAAGGCTGAAGCATTCACAACAATCTTCAGCCAGAAGTGCTGAACGGACGACCTCTGGAGGTCTCCAGCGTCACTGATGCCAGTCTCCAGCCAATTAGATTCAGTCCACGTGATATCAAGAAATGGCCGAAGGCACTGGATACTGCAAAGCCTAGGGGTCCTGATAACGTTCCGGCAACAGTACTGAAAACTTGCGCTCCATAACTTGCCATGCCCTAATCCAAGCTGTTCCAGTACAGCTACAACACTGACATCTTCTCAGCAATGTGGAATATTGCCCACGTATGTCCTGTACACAAAAAGCAGGACATATCCAATCCAGCCAATTACCGCCCCATCAGCTCATTCCTGATCATCAGTAATGGAAGGGGTCATCAAAAATGCTATCAAGGGGCATTTGCTTAGCAATAACCTGCTTTCTTATGTTCAGTTTGGGTTTCGCCAGGATCACTCAACTCCTGGCCTCATTACAGCCTTAGTTCAAACATGGACAAAAGAGCCGAACTCCAGTGGTGAGGCAAGATTGACTGCCCTTGACATCAAGGCAGCATTTTACTGAGTGTGGCATCAGGGAACCCTAGCAAAACTGGAGTCAATGGGAATCAGGGGGAAAACTCTCCAGTGGTTGGAGTCATATCTAGCACAAAGGAAGATGGCTGTGACTGTTGGAAGTCAATCATCTCAGTTCCAAGACATCAAGGCAGGAGTTCCTCAGGATAGTGACCTAGGCCCAACCATCTTCAGCCGCTTCATCAATGATCTTCTTTCCATCGGAAGGTTAAAAGTGGGGATGTCAACTAATGATTGCATAATGTTCAGGACCATTCGCACTGGCAGTCCATGTCCAAATGCAATAAGACCTGGACAATATCCACGCTTGGGCTGACTAGTGGCAAGTAACATTTGTGCCATACAACTGTCAGGCAATGACTATCTCCAACCAGAGAGAATCTAACCCCCACCCCAAGACATTCAATCTATTGCTGAATCCCACACTATCAGCATCCTGGGGGTTACCATTGACCAGGACTGAACTGGACTATCCATATTTATACTGTGGCCACAAGGGCAGATCAGAAGCAAGTGCCTTACCACCTAACTCCCCAAAGCCTGTCCACCATCCACAAGGCACAAGTCAGGAGTGCGATGGAATACTTGCCACTTGCCTGGATGAGTGCAGCTCCAACAACACTCAAGAAGCTTTTTTTAAAGAATTAATTTGTGGGATGCGGGCATTGCTAGCTAGGCAGACAATTTTTTTTCAAAGAGTCAATCACATTGCTGTGGGTTTGGATTCACATGTAGGCCTGGCCAGGCAAGGATTGCAGATTTCCTTCCCTAAAGGACATTAGTGAACCAGGTGGGTTTTTATGACAATCAACAATGATTTCATGGTCATCATCAGATTTTTAATTCCAGATTTTTTATTGAATTCAACCATCTGTCATGGTGGGATTCAAACCCAGGTCTCTGGGTTACTAGCTCAGCGACAATATCATTACGGCATCGCCTCCCCTATAATGCGATAATAAGAAACAGTCTCTTGTTGCCAGTATATACTTTTTTTTTAAAAAAGACGACTTTTAAAGCTCTACCATTAACTGATAAAGCAATCAAGCTTTCCCTCTCCATGTGGGAACCTTAGTTCAGAAACCAGCAATAAACCAACCTCATTCCCTCATTGTATATTAAGCAGTGTCTGTGGACTTAAAAGCACCAAGTCTGGCCGGTCTTGCTATTTTACAGCACTGTAAGTAGAGGAATGAATGCTAGCTGGTAGCATCAACAGAAGAACAACCGTTTAGCAGCATGGCTTCCTAAAGCTTCTTAAATATTTTAGTTAACAGGAAAGTCGCTGCAATAGCAATTTAAATAAACTTTAAGATTCAAAAATGCATACTGAACATTGATTTTCAAATGATCACCAGCACCTCTATGTGGCAATCGAGGAATCTGCAGCAATACAAGTCTAAAAATGTCAGACAAATATACCTAATTAAAAGTGCCGGTTATTTTTCCCATGTAAGTTATTCACCCTCTAATAGCAACCAAACCAATTCTACCTTTCAACTACATGAGGCAATGTAACGTTCCTCGTTAACATACTGGCTCCCCACGTTAAATTAGCATGATGATGACCGATCGCTTTCTGTCAGTTTAGAATTGTAATTCAGATTGCAAGAAAGAAAGTTACTTTTCCAATTATAATTTCAGAAAAATTATGCGTTAGATATTTCATAGAATGATGCAGTACAGAGGGAGACCATTCAGTCCATCATACCTTAGCAAGCCTTTTGGAAGAGCTATCAAATTCATCTCCTCCAACACTGCCTAACAAATCTTTCCTTTTCAGGTATTTATCTAACACTTTTTTGAAAGTTATTATTGATTCTGCAACCACCAACCTTTCAGTACTGCATTCCAGATTTCAACAACTTAGTGTTTAAAATAAAAATTTCTTCATGTCACTTCTGGTTTTTCTGTCAATTAAATCTGTGTTCTCCGGTTACTGAATCATCTGCTACCGGAAAGTTTTCCCTTATTTACACTCTCAACATTCCTCATGATTGTGAGCACCTCTATCAAACCTCCGCATAACCTTCCCTGCCTTATGGGCTTAGATATGGGAGTGATGCCAGACGATTGGAAAATTGCAAATATTACACCCCTAGAGAGGGGTGTAAACAGGAGAGGGATAAAACTAACAATTACAGGCCCATCAGCCTAACGCCAGTTTCACTAGTTTGTCCACAATTTTGTAGATTTTAAAAATCCTTTGTACAGTTCAGTAAATCTCCTCTGCGCCCTCTAAAGGCCTTGACATCCTTTCTAAAGGATAGTGTTCAGCATTGGCCACAAGACTCCACCTGGAACCTAAACTGTGGTTTATAAAGGATTAGTATAACTTCCCTGATTTTGTACTCTATGCCTCTATATATAAAGCCATGGATCCCAAATGCCCCTTCAACAGTTTTTTCAACTTGTCCTACCACCTTCAAAGACTTGTGCTACTCTCCATTTTCTGTCCCTCAACCTATTTCGTATCAACACAATCATAGCCCCTTTAATCCCATGGACTTCAACTTTGCTAACAAGTCTATTTTGTGCTACTCAATTAGCTGGTACATTATCAAATCTTTTGAAAATCCATATACACAATATCAACTGCAGCATTCTCACTCACCCATTCCATTACTTCATGAAAGGCTGACAAACTTAGTCAAACATGAAGTGCTTTTAACAAATTGTGATGACTTTCATTTCTTAATCCATATATTTTCAAGTGTCAATTAATTTTGTCTCAGATTAACATTTCCAAAAGCTTCCCCACTACTGGCTGATAGGTCTGTAATTGTTAGTTTATCCCTCTCCAGTTTTGAAGCAGTGGTGTAACATTTGCAAGCTTCCTGTCTTCTGGCATGATAGCACTGGCTTAGAGTTAATCTTTAATTAACCTCCCCATGGAAAGGAGACAACAAAAGCCATCTGAAGCTTGTCACTATGCTAAAGCATACAAGAACACATATCCCTGCACCGTTCACATTCAAATACTTGACAGATTTCTGTTTCTTATCATGTTGTATTCACCATAAAAATATTTAATCTTTTTCTCTGGAGACTTAATCATGATCTAGAACAATCTTCTGCTCTTTGCAATTGGACTAAATCAAATTCATAAAATAATGGGAAACGTTAACTCACAATCACAATGTCTAAACCGTAGGTCAATATATCCGGTAAGGTTTTTGTTAAAAGTTCAGCTTCAGTTGTTCCATTGAATCGATCAATTTTTCTTTTCGTAACTTTAAAAGCATTGGTGATTTTTTCCTGCTTCCCCCCTGATTTCCCATCTGTTTTGCCTCGTTTGGTGCTTGTTCCCTCAGACTTATTTTTCTGTGATCCTGGAGGTCTTCCTCTTTTACGTTTTGTAGCTGCTGAAAGAACACAATAACACCAAATCTTGAAATGGCTTGTGGTTTTTGCGTGCAGCTTAAAGTTCCCTAGGCTCTGGAAAGGTCCCAGTAAATTGGAAAACCACAAACATAACACCCTTATTCAAAAAAAGAGACACAGAAAGCAAGAAACTATAGGCCAATAACCCTAAGAGTTGTCATTGGGAAAATGTTATTAAAGGAGGTAATGGCAGGATGCTTAGAAAATCATAATACAAACAAGCAGAGTCAACATGGTTTGTGAAAGGGAAACGTTGTTAGACAAGTTTATTAGAATTCTTTGGGGATGTAACAAGCAGAGTGGATAAAGAGAAACCAGCCGAAGAGTATTTGGATTTCCAAAAGGCATTCGATACGGCACCACATAAAAATTTACTGCACGAGATAAGAGCTCATGATGTTGAGGGTGATATATTAGCATAGGTAGAGGATTGGCTAACTAACAGGAAATAGAGAGTCAGGATAAATGGATAATTTTCAGGGTGTCAAACTGTAAAGAGTGGAGTGCCATAGCAATCAGAGCTGGAACCTCAACTATTTACGAAATATATTAATGAAGGGACTGACTGTATTTTAGCCAAATTTACAGACGATACAAAGATAGATAGGGAAAGCAAGTTGTGAGGGGAAAACAAAAGTCTGCAAAGGTATAAATATAGGCTAAGCGAGTGGACAAAAACTTTGGCAAATGAAGAGTTTTATATGGGAAAATGCGAGGTTGCCCATTTTGGCAGGATGAACGGAAAAGCAGAGCAGTATTTAAATGGAAAGAGACTGCAGAATACCAATGAGGAATTTGGGTGTCCTTGTATGAGAACTGCAAAAAGTTAGCCTGCAGGTACAGCAAATAATTAGGAAGGTAAATGGAATGTTGGCTTTTATTGCAAGGGAGATGGAGTATAAAAGTGGAGAAGTCTTGTCACAACCAATCAGCGCATTGGTGAGACTGCACCTAGAGCACTGTGTACAGCTTTGTTCTCCCTACTTAAGAGGCAATATACTTGCATTGGAAGCAGTTCAGAGAAGGTTTACTAGATTGATTCCTGGGATGAATAGGGTTCCCTTAAGAGGAAAGGTTGATCAGGTTGGGCCTTTACTCATTGGAGTTTAGAAAAATGAAAGGTGATCTCATTGAAACATAAGATTCTGTAGATGCTGAAAGGATATTTCTCCATGGGGGAAGTATAGAGCGAGGGGGAACAGCTTAAAAATAAGATAGAGATGAGGAGAAACTGCTCTCAGAGAGTTGTTAGTTTTTGGAATTCTCTCCCAGATAGCAGTGGAGATTGGGTCATTGACTATATTCAAGGCTGATTTAGACAGAATTTTTGATCTACAAGGGAGTCAACGAGGATTATTTGGGGGGGGGGGGGGGGGGGGGGCGTGCGTGCGTGCAGGAAAGTGGAATTATAGCCACAATCAGATTAGCCATATTCCTATTGAAATGGTGATGCAGGTATGATGGCCTCCTCCTCCTATTTATTATGAACTTATGATCAATCACCACTGCATCAGGGAAGATCTCATCCATAGCTCAAGTCACTGACTTTGACAATTTTTATCCCTGACACAAACCTAGAATGACACTTCAGCAAAGTTATGTACTTTTAAAAGCCATAGAGTAATGTCTATTTAAGATAAATTTTGAGGAAAAGATTTACAAAATGAAAACCCATTGTGCTTCTAAAGTTTCTGGCCACAAATCTTCTTGGGAGAAAGTCCACTATATGCCAGTGACAAAAAAATTATGTTAACGGATACAAGGCTGGTTGAGAACCGTCTGCCCATTCACAGCAGGAACAAAATGGTGGCAGTCAGCACATGACATATTTATTACTTATGGTCAATAGTGAATCTTGAGGCAAGTCTCCATACTGTTGGGAGGCGTTTTGTTTATATTAATGCCAGAGTCAGAATTGCCACTAGTAGCAGCATTAAAAATTGCAATGTTGCAAGTCAGTATCTATGTCTGTGAAACACCATGTAAAAAAATGGTTTGTGCAGCACACAATACACCACTGTTATCACCTCAAACTATGTGTACAGCACCAGGGACGAACAGAGGAGAATTAACGCTTCAATTTCTGTCAGTTTAGAGATGGATTATTCTGCTGAATAACCCAGAGTTAACACTTATTGTTCCTTAATTTGTGGCATAGAAGTGAACAGGTGTCACAAATGAAGGGGGAGGGGTAAGGAAAGGAATTAATCTAATTCATCAGTTTTATTTTTACAGCAGTACAATCTAAATACAACAGTAACATCACTGTAGCAGTATATAAGATGGTTGATATAACAGGAAATTATTACATATAGTATTGAGGCTGAAGAGACACAGGGCTGATATATTTTTCTATCACTTTACAGAACATTATTACTCCGTCCCAAAAATTCTGTATTATAGCTTTCCCTCTAACTTTCAAATGGCTTTAGAATTTACTGAGGCCTTACATTTGTAGTTACACAAAATACATTTTTCATATGTAAAACATGTTAATATATGAAGCAACATTAGTAACCGTTAGTGATGTAATTAAATGCCACAAATTAAGAAATCTGATGATGCTGTTCACTCTGTTGGTTTTGGGGCTCACATCTGAAATCTTATGGTCAGCTCAAAACAAGCAGCTATTTACATATGCATATTCAATTTTAGCATTGAGTTGATTGTGATGAAGTTAATAAAACGAACAAGGTGCACAAAGCTGAATCAAGTGTCTTCTCACAACAACTTAAATCACTTTCAGGGTGTGGGCAACACATCCTATTGCACATTCTTCCCCCTGGTCTAAACTCTCAATTTTCTCTAATTTCTCTCCTCATGCCCTCTCTGAGCTCATCTCGCTCCCATGAACCTATTCTCACTAAACTGCTAAACAACCAATTTCTCTTCCTAACTCCCATATAAGCTGACATTAAGTTTTCTCTCCTCAGGTACTGCACCCCACTGCCATCACCCTATCTCATCATAAAACCAATCTTGACTCTTCCAGCCCTGCAAACTACCACCTCATCTCTAGCATCCCTTTCCTTTCCAAAGTCCTTGAACGTGCCATTGCCTCCCAATTCTGTGTCCATCTCTCCCAGAGCATGCTATATAACTTTGACAGTGGTGAACCATCCCTCGTCATCCTCTCAACATGCTTGCACCTTTGAAAGTTGACCAAACCTTCCTCATCCAAGAGTGAACTAGTTGGAACTGCACCCACCCAGCTCTAATCTTACCTATCTAACAGTAGCCAAAGTATCACTTGCAATGGCTTTTCTTTCTGCTACTGCACTATTACCTTTGGTGTGCCCAAGGGTCTATGCTTGACCCTGTCCTATTCCTCACGTTGCCCCTCAGCAACTTCATCCAAAAACACAACTCCACGTTCCACACACATGCAGACAGGACATAGCTCCACTTCACCACCATCTCTCTTGACCCCAACCCCCCCCCCCCAACCTCTCAAATGTCAAACTACTTGTCCAGCATTCAGCATTGGATGAGCAAAAATTTCTTAAACTAAATATCAGGAAGACCTAAGCTATTGTCATTAGTCCCCACCACAAACATTAGCCACTCACGCCATCCCTCCCCCGGCAACTGTCTGAAGTTATACTGCACCTTAGTGTCATGTCTGAACCCAAGATAAACTTCCATCCCCGTCACCGAGGCCTCATTTCATAACATCACTTATTCCACCTTAAGTGTTCTGCTGCCGAAACCCTTATTCAATTGACTATACTAACACACTCCTGGCCAACCTCCCACTTTCTACCCTACATAAGCTTGAGGTCATCCAAAACTCTGCTGCTCATGATACGAACAAGGAGCAGGAGTGGGCCATTCAGTCCCTCAAGCCTGCTCCGCCGTTTAATATCATGGCTGATCTGATTGTAACCTGAAATCTGCGTCCCACCTACCGCCGATAACCTATTACCACCCCCTTGCTTACCAAGAATCTATCCACCTCTGCCTTTAAAATATTCAAAGACTGCTTCCACCACCTTTTCAGGAAGAGAATTCCAAAGACTCACGACCCTCTGAAGGGAAAAAAATTCACCTCATCTGTTCTAAATGGGCGATCCCTTATTTTTAAAAGCGATAAAACCAAGTCCTGTTTACCCATCACGCCTGTGTTCACTGACCTACTGATCAAGTGACACCTGGTTTTTAAAAATTCTCATCCCTCCATGCCCTCACTCTCTCTCTCCATCCGCCCCCCCCCCCCACCCACCCACCCCAAATCATCATTATTACTTGCTCCAGCTTTATAACCCTCAAATATCTCCACTCCTCCATGTCTGGCTTCTTGAGAACCCCCAATTTAAATCGCTCCACCACTGGTGGCCCTGCCTTCGGCTACCTGGGCCTTAAGCTCTGGAACAAAAACAAAAATACCTGGAAAAACTCAGCGGGTCTGGCAGCGTCAAGACGCTGCCAGACCCGCTGAGTTTTTCCAGGTATTTTTGTTTTTGTTTTAGATTTCCAGCATCCGCCGTTCTTTGCTTTTATCCCTAAGCTCTGGAATTCCCTCCTTAAGCCTCTGCACCTCGCTTTCCTCCTTCAAGACACTCCTTAAAACCAGCTCCTTTGCCCAAGCTTTTGGTCACCTGGCTTAAAATCTCCTTGTGTGTCTCGGTATAATTTTTTTTTTTAATCTTGTGTCTCTGTGAAGAGCCTTGGGACGTTTGATTATATTAAAATCTGTGCAAATCTGCAACAGAGGAGCTCCAGTTCCTTGTTTCTGGTATCTTAATCGGTTCACTCCCCCTTACACGTAGCACTGAGACAGTCAACAAGTGGCAGGAAGAGCTAGGATTTATTTTTCTTTCAGAACATATTCCAGGCGGAGTTGTTGTTGTTGTTGTTGCTGCTGCTGCTGCTGTTGTTGTGCGACGAGTTTTACAATATGAAACTCTTTTATTCGGGCCTGGGGACGTTCTCTTACCCTGTCCGGCCTCCGGCGGCGGCGGCGGCGGGGTTGCTGCTGCTGCTGCTGCTGCTGCTGCTGCGGCGGCGGCCTCCTCCACGCTGAAGGGATCGGGCCCTGTCGGGGCCTGGGCCTGGGCCGGCTGGAGAGGCGGCGGGCCGGAGCTGCTGGACCTGAAGGTTAACACAAAGAAGGGGAGATGGTTAGTCAGTGCCCCGGGATCGAGGAGGAGGAGGAGGAGGACAGGACCCCTGATTCCCACAACGACGGGCTCTACCTATCGACAGTCCCTTCGCTGACTCACCAATCGTGGAAGTATTCGCACTGCAGCCCCGGGCCCTGCGCCTCCATCACTGCCTCCGAGAGGAAACAGCAGACGCTCGTCAGCCCCGCCAAACAAAAGGGGCCACCCGCCCACTGCCGCAGGGGGCGCACGCGGCCCGGACTCCACCAAACCCCCTCTTTCCACGTTTGGCGGGGGGGGGGGGGGGGGGGGGGAGACTGAAAATCCAGAGTACGAAAGATCATAAAAGTCAAACATCAACCCGGACTAAAGTGAGTAAAATGGAGTCAAACAAATGGATAAATTACTCTATGTGTTCACTCACTGCCTTCGAGGTAAGATTGTTCACATCTAATGTATTGTTATTCCACCCCTTTCAGTATTGGTATATTCCGAAACCGATTTGAACTGGGCTGAAGGTTCCGTTCCTAACGGTGAGCTCTGAGAGAGAGAGAGGGTTATGGTTAGTGGAGGATTGAGGAGGTTGGGAAATGAGCCTTACCAGTGAAGCATTTTTTTTTTTGGCTTTAAAGCTCGCCCTGGTTAACGGATGGAGGAAGCCGCAGACGCCAGACGGCTGTTTCCGAAGGGCGGAACGAATGTTTGTGGTGCGGCGCGGCAGGAGGGACGGTTGTGAGTGAAGCACATCCCCCCCTTTCCTTTACACAGGCTGGAGGTGAAAGGTTTGGGAGGGACGGGGACGGGAGGAGAGGGTAAGTGTGGCTGGGATCCCCTTTGTAAATACGTTTGCACGAGTGGGAGCTGTGGTGCCCTGGAGGAACCGGGGAGGGGGAGGGAGAGAGACCATTTAGCCCCTCGAGCCTCGCCTGTTCCGCCGGTCAATGAGATCGTGGCTGATGAGGGCCCCGGGAATTCAGAAGAAACTTGCTGAGAGTGATGGGAATGTGCAACTGGCTCTGGCAGGGAGCTGTTGAGGCGAATGGTATAGGTGCATTTAAGGGGAGGCTACGCAAGCATATGAAGAAAATGGGAATAAGAGCAGAAGCAATGGAACTTTGAGCCTGCTCCGCCACTTAGTACGATCGTTGGCTGATCTGATTTGTCGCCTTAAGAGGGCTGGGCTGGTATTTTAGACGAGGAAAGACTGGAGGAGACGTTAGTGGAGCCTAAATGTCAAAGAGGCTGAATGGCCTGATGCTGTATTGTATGCCCTATGTAATTTTACTTAGTATATCTTTGCTCCCTACATCCCTTAATACCCATGGTAACAAAAATTGATCAATATCAGATGAATTCATCAAGCATCAGTTGTCATTTGTGGAAGGGAGTTTCAAACCTCTCCCACTCATTTTATGGGTAGTAGTGTTTCTAAATTTTGCTCCAGAAAGGGTCTGGCTCTAATTTTTGGGCTATGCCTTCTAGTCTTAGACTCAACCAGTGGAAATAGCCTCTCTTACCTACCTTATCAGTTCCCCCTAATGTCCTGAAAATTTCGATCAAGTCACCCAAATCACCTAAGTGTTCTAAATTCCAGGGAATATAACCCTAGTTTGTATAATCTCTCCAGGTCATTTGACCCATTCTGGTAAATCAATGCTGCATTCCCTCCAAGACTAAAATATCCCCTGCTTCATCAGAAACTCAGTCAGACGGTATGTAACTCAATGTTGCAGGTATCTGCGTTGCCCTTCCATCCCCATAGAGATCACAATATGAGGACAGGTTGTATGGCCCAACCCGTCTGCGTGGCTGTGCTTTTTTCTCTTAAAACAAAACCGTTGCAGATGCTGCAAATGCTCAGCAGTTCAGGTGGGCATTGTGAAAGAACAGGCAAGTTAACATGAATCTAAAAACAAAATGCTCAGACTTTCAATAGGTGACAGGCAGCTAATGCTAATCGGCTGTGAAGTATATCCTGTGGTTGGGGAACGTGCTGTTCACTTGTCAACAGACCTACCCAAATAATAGCATTTTCTATGTTCAGAGTATTCTAACAAATGTTTTATGCAAGAGTACTAAACGACCTTTTTAAAAAAACAAAAAACGAAAGAAAAGCAGCTATTTCCTGTCTTGTTTTTCCAACTGTGAGATGGCTTAGCATCTACGCAAAGGAGGAGTTATGCAGCTGCCAACCTAGAGAAACTTCCAGCTGTAATCTCAGTTACCCTCCTGATGTATCAGTTCTCCACAGGAAACATGTGATCAAGTGTTCTCAAATGAACAGGTTGAGCTGAGTGTAATCATGCTTCAGACATCAGATTACTGGAGGGCAATATCTCAGAAGATATTAAGAATTAGGAGCAGGCCTCATACGTATGACCGCTCACGTGTGCTCTGCCATTCAATAATGTCATTCATGGTTGTGCATCTACCTCAACTCCACTTTGCTGCCCAATCTCCATATCTCTTGATTCCTTTAAGAGTCCAAAATCTATCCATCTCAGCCTTAAACAACTAAGTATCCACAATCCTCTTGGGTGGAGAATTCCAAAGATTCCTAGCCCTCTGATTAAAGGGAAAAAAGTACATGCTTTTGTTTTGCACACAATCTGAAAGATTCTGAAGTCTGTTTCTGTATGTGTCCTTGAACCCAATCCTAAAGCTACACATTTTATTATAAGATAGAATTACATCTGAACCCATGATGTTTGTATTTTTTTCATTTTTTCATAGGATGCCACTGGCAAGGCAACCCATTTGTTGCCCATTCTTAATTACCCTTGAGAAGATGGTGGCGAGCTGCCTTCTTGAACTGCTGCAGTCCATGTGGCGCAGTACAGTGCTGTTATGAAAGGAATGTAATTTTATAGCTTAAAATGCATAATGTATCATGAATTGTGTGTACTTCAAGGAATTAGCAGATTATCTATTAAAAGTTTACATATAGACTGGGCAAACCAAATTGACAATAATACTGTGGTGGACAAATTTCTGGAGTGTGTACGAGATGGTGTTTTTTTTTTTTAGACCAGTATGTTGAGGAACCGACTAGGGACCAGGCTATCCTAAATTTGGTATTGTGTAATGGGAAGAGTTTAATTAATAGTCTTGTTGTGCCGGGTCCTTTAGGGAAGTGTGACCATTAACATGATAGAATTCTTCATTAGGATGAAAAATGAAGTAACCCGATCTGAAACTAGGGTCCTAAATATTAACAAAGGAAACTACAAAGGTATGAGGTGTGAGTTGGCTAAGATAGATTGGGGAACTTCATTGAAAGGCATGATGGTGGATAGACATTGGGTAATATTTAAGGAACAAATGTATACATTGCAACAGTTATACATTCCTTTCTGGCGCAAAAACACAACTGGAAAAGCGGCCCAACCATGGCTAACAAAATAAATTAAGGATAATATTAGACCCAAAGAGGAGTCGTATAAAATTGCTAGAAAAAAAGTCCCTGAGGATTGGGAGCAGTTTAGAATTCAGCGAAGAAGGACCAAGAGATTCATTAAGAGGGGAAAAATTGTGAGAGAGTAAACTTGCAAGGAACATAAAAGCAGACTGTGAAAGCTTCTATAAGTATGTAAAAAGATTAATGAAGATAAATGTAGGTTCCTTACAGTCTGAAACAGGAGAATTTATAATAGAGAACAAAGAAATGACAGAGCAATTAAACAACTACTTTAGTTCTGTCTTCATGGAGGAAGATACAAACAACTTCCCAGAAATAATAGGGAACCAAGGATCTAGTGAGAAGGAGGAATTGAAGTAAATTAGTATTACTAAAACAATAGTGCTGGTGAAATTAATGGGACTGAATGCCAATAAATCCAAAGGGCCGGATAATCTACATCCCAGGTTGCTGAAGGAGGTGGCCATGGAAATAGTGTATGAGTTGGTTGTCATCTCCCAAAATTCTGTTGATTCTCGAACAGTCCCAGCAGATCGGCGGGTGGCAAATGTAGCCCTATTTAAAAAAGGAGGGAGGGAGAAAACAGTGAAGGGAAAATGCTGGAGTTTATTATAAAGGATGTGATGACAGGACACTTAGACAATTTCAACGAGATTTGACAAAGTCATCATGGGTTTGTGAAAGGGAAATCAAGTTTGACAAACATACTGGAATTTTTTGAGGATATAACTAGCAGAATAGATAGACGAGAACCAGTGGATATGGTGTATTTGGATTTTCAGAAAGCTTTTGATAAAGTCCCACATAAGAGGTTAGTGTGTAAAATTAAAGCACATGGGATTGGCGGTAATATAATGGATTGAGAATTGGTCAGCAGACAGGAAACAGAGAGTAGGAATAAATGGGTCTTTTTCGGAGTGGCAGGCGGTGACTAGTGGGGTACTGCAGGGACCAGTGCTTGGGCCCCAGCTATTCACATATATCAATGATTTGGATGAGGGAACCAAATGTAATGTTTCCAAGTTTGCAAATCTACACGAAACTTGGTGGGGAATGTTAGCAATGAGGAGGATGTTAAGAGGCTTCAAGGTGATTTTAACAAGTTGAGTGAGTGGGCAAATATACTGCAGATGCAGTATAACGTGGACAAGTGTGAAGTTATCCACTTTGGTAGGAAAAACAGAATGGCAGAGTATTATTTAAGTGGTGATAGATTGGGAAATGTTGGATGTACAAAGGGACCTGGATGTCAATCACTGAAAGCAAGCATGCAGGTGCAGCCAGCAGTTAAGGCAAATGTTATGTTGGCTTTCATTGCGAGAAGACTTGTGTAAAGGAGCAAGGACGCAGCTGTACAGGGCCTTGGTGAGACCACACCTGCAATATTGTGTGAAGTTTTGGTCTCCTTATCTAAGAAAGGATATGTTTGTCATAGAGGGAGTGCAGCGAAGGTTCACCAGACTGATTCCTGGAATGGCAGGATTGTCATATGAGGAGAGATTGGGCTGATTAGGCTTGTATCCATTGGAGTTTAGAAGAATGAGAGGGGATCTCGTTGAAACGTGTAAAATTCTGACAGCGGTGGACAGACTGGATGCAGGGATGATATTTCCTCTGGCTGGTGGGGGGGTGTCTGGACCAAGGGGTCACAGTCTCAGGACACGAGGTAGACCATTTGGAACTGACATTAAGAGAAACTTCTTCACTCAGGATGGTGAACCTATGGAATTCTCTACCACAGGAGGCTGTGGAGGCCAAGTCACTTAATATATTTAAGGAGGAAATGGATAGATTTCTGGACTCTAAAGGTATGGGGAGAGCGCGGGAGTACAGCTTTGAGATAGAGGATCAGCCATGATCATATTGAATGGCGGAGCAGGTTAGAAGGGCCAAATGATCGACTCCTGCTCCTATTTTCTGTTATTGTCTCTTGTACTCGAATGTTAAATGCAGTTCTTATGTAGCCATGCTGTACATACATTGACCAACATGCTGCTTATAAGAGGAAACAATTGACACTTGTAGCAAAACTTACTGAATATGCTTTGTTACCAGCCACCAAATTGTATGCACAACTATGCAGTTCATATGCCTTTAAGACAAGGCTAGAAAAACAATAGTGGGAAAAGTAATAGAAAGATTTGTGGACAGGTTTAGCTGAAATGGGATAGAGGCTTATGTGAAGTGTAAATAGTGATATAGAGTAGTTGGACTGAATGGCCTGTTTCTGATCTGTACTGTGTAATTCGAAAGTGCAATCTGAATCAGTTCAGTTGTTTGCACAATACAATATCATTGTGGTACAGTGGAAAATCTTAGATTTTAGAACCATAAGCTTAATGAGTTATCTCATTAAAATGATCTTGAAAATCATAATGAAAATAATAATGTATTTGAAGCAGAAATTGGTGAAACGTAGTCTGGATTTAGACCTGGAGTAGGAACGAGAAAAGGAATATTTACAAAAAAGAACAAAATCTTTGATAAATATCTAGAAGTAAACAAGAACATTTACAGGTTATGAAAAAGCGTTCAATTGTGTTTATCACCAAATGCTAATAGATATGTTACTGAAATGTGACAATGAGAGTAAAGATGTGAGATTTATCCAGAGCCTATATTGGAATCAGATAATGAGCATCAGGCTGGAAGATAGATGATCAGATAAATGAAGAGAGTAGTATGATGAATCTGTGTACTGTTATCAAAATTATTCAATCTGTACACAACAAATATTCAGAGAATAAGATGAACTTCCAAAGCTAAAAAATGGAGGCAAGAACATAACAAAGTTGCGGTACGTTCACAACGCAATGCTAATTACAGAATCAGAAAAGGCCCCACAAAATATCGTGGATCAAGTAAAATTTAGGAGTTCAGAACATGGATGGAGTATGAACACCAAAAGACAAAAACAATGGTGGACAGAAGGAATGCATTAGAAGAAACGAGAGTGAAGATAGAAGTGGATGGTGTCACAAGTAGATAAGTTTGTCTATTTAGGGCAAATGATAACAGAAGATGGTAGATGTGATTCTGAAGTCAGAAGTAGGATAGAGATGGACAGAAACAATTTCCTGAAGATGAACGTGGTGTTAAAAACTCAACTTGTAACAAGGGAAAAACACTCATAAGATCCTACATCTCCTCTTTCCTGTATGCCTCCGAAACCTGGACAATATGTAAAGACCTGGGGAAGAAAATAGAAGCCTTTGAAATGTGGATGCTCAGACATATGCTTAAAATTCCATAGACAGACCATAGGACAAATGAAGAGGTGCTTGAGTTAGCAAGAGCAAAGAACTCTTTTAAAAAGTGACATCCAAAAAAGGGAATATCAGTATTTTTGGCCATTTGATCAGAGCTGAAAAGCTAGAGATCCCCTTTATGGGGTAAAGTGGAGCACAGCAGAAAGAGGGGTTGTCCTAGGCATAGTTGGATGATGGATGTAAAAGAATGGTTGCAGTGGATGTGAGGATGACGCAAACAATGACGAGTGTGACAAACCAAGACAACATCTGATAGGAGTAGCTACTGGCAATAGCAGATAGATCTTAAATATTTTGCAATTTACTGTATTCAAATTAATTTTCTTTAATCAGAGTATTCAGTTTCAGAAATGTTCCATCCCCTTACAGTGCAAATTGTACACAGTTAATGCTGTGGTGATTCATCTTTGCAGTTGTTTTCACTTATTGGTTGATGTGTCCAATGTTTGTTTTACAGTCAACAGTACTATGAATTAGGAGAGTTTTAGCAAATAAAGATGCCAGCTGGGGTGTCCTGGCCTCGTTACCTGAAGATGCTGGGGTCAAGCATTCTAGCAATGTTTGCAGGAGCAGAAGTAGTACACAGGTACTACAGACCAGATTTGGTGAGTGAGAAATCTTGTAGATTTTGTTTGCCTCCCTAATGCTTGCCATTGTCCCCTTGTTGGGAAGGGGTAGGTTGGCAGCTTGACTTCAGGTTTTCTGGCAGTACTACTTTTGTCTGCCACTAACATACCCTCTTTTTTTTGGTAGTGCATTGGTGTTAATTGCACAGTCACGCAAACTTGAAAGTAACTTAAAAGGGCTGACTTGTGCATGCCTTGTGTGGGAACTTTGCAGGCATCTGCACAGCTTAGATGGAACATTGCCTACCACTGGGAAAAGGCTGATATCTATTAGCATTTTATTTTTTTAAATTTCTGTAGAGAAGTGTTGCAGTGAACTCTTTCAGTGTTTTTCTCCAAGCACATAGCTGTATTTGGGAAGCTCATTTTAAGTGCATGAATCCATGTCCCCTCCATGGCATAAGGAAACATCTGTGTGCCACACCTCTCCATTCCAATTAAAATATTCTTACCCCAATAATTTCTATGTTTCCATAAAATTTTCTTTCCCATCTTGTAAATTCTCTGCCTTTCTACACCTCAGACATGCTAGCACTAATGTGTTTTATTTCTTATACTTTTTATCTTTATTTGAGTCACATTTATTTAAAGGTCTAGTGTGCATTTTATCTATCCTACATTTTGGTTGTCACACCTTTCTCAAACTACAAATTTTGTTTCACACGCAGCTGGTTGGTTCAAATTCTGTATTGATTAAAAACATGTGAAACACAGCTGAAGATGTCAATGTAGTAGGTAAACCAAATAAAGGAAATGATCAATAAAATTTCTCATTTAAGATTTTTTTTAGCCAACAGCTTTGCCCAATAAACTAAGGATTTACTGAAAACAAGGTCTGTTGTACTAAAATTAAACAGAAAACGATTGAACTATTTTAATATACTATTTTCTGTATTTGACTAGACACCGTCTATGTATGAATCAAGTTAAAGCTTTAATTTTCCTTGTGACTTAAGCACCTATTGTTTTAATTTAGCTAACAATCTGCAGTACCCCAAGGTTGAACACCTGCAGATAAGTTGAAACAGTGATTAGAGAAGGACTTGCACTGTCTTTGTATTTATAATGCATTTAAGTCACAACAGTTGAATATGAGTAAGATGAAACCCAGTACATTCTGGGAGTGTGTTACTCAAATTTGAAAGGAGGTTTTGAATAAAAATCCTGTATCAACTTGTTGTGCAAGGGGCAAAAAATGTATATCGACCTACTTTGGGCAAAGAATACAATTTATTTTCCAGGAAAAAAACTCCATCTCCCTAGCAATAAAATAACCACTGTGAACAACACCACACAAGATGGTAGTTTATGCAAAACTTTGAGATTAGTCACTTGATCATTTTAAGAAAAAAGTCATTCTTTTTGTCTGTGGGGCCAAACCTCTTCATGTTTACAGTTGTTCCTTGGATGACCTCAGGAACTTAGCTACATGAATCTAGAAAACCAAAGGAAATCTTATTTGAAAGATATTAATGTACAAATTATACCTACTCAAAAGTGATTTGTTAGTTCTCCACAAGCCATCTTTTTGAATGAGTTTCAAGAGAAGTTTCACCAGGTGTTGGGTGAACATAAACCCAAGCCCAGTTGTGGGCTTTATGGCAAGAGACAATCTGTGTTGCTGTGGTAATACGTATGTTGTCTGGGGCTACAGATAGTAAGGTAGAGGCTCCAACTTTGTCACCAGATGGCTGATCAGGAATTTCTCCTGCTCTTACTGCCTGCCATTGATTTTTGTTGGGAGGTTTGGAAGGTGGTTGATCCTGTTTTGCTGTTATGGATGCACCTCCTTTAGTGCTGGTACTTGAACCCAGAGCTTCTGGCTCAGAGGCAAGGGTGCTAGCCCGTGCCAGAAGACATCAATGAAGCCTTTAACCATAAGTTAGTGTTGTCATATTAGGGTCAGCTTCATTTTGAACTTTCCTGATTTGTTTTAATACTAAACTTGATTCCATTTTTGTGTTCTTCAGAGTATACCAGAGATTCCACCTAAACCAGGCGAGCTTAAAACAGAACTGCTGGGTCTGAAAAAGCATGTGCAAACTCATAATTCTGAAAAACACTGAAGTGGAATAGAAAATTCAAGTTCTTCATAAAGTATATGGGACAGCTATGATCCAACTTGCATTTGTTTAAATGTAGATAACATATCTATATTTAAAAATGTGGGCATGATTAACATGTTAAGATTCTTTACTGGGCTATTAAACTGTTCAAAGGCTGGTGTTGCATGAACCATTTCTATAAGGATAAAATAAACTAGTATAATTCTTGCACCACCAGTGCCTAACTGCAGAAAAGCAGAACTGTAACACCCATAACTTTAATTTTCCTTGCATTGGAAGTAAAAAGGAAATGCACTTAATATGCCAGATCTGTTTGAAGGTCAAATATTTATAAAGGACAAAATGGTTTATACATGTGATATGAACTTGATTACTTGTGCATACATTGGAATGAGAATCTAGCTTTGCAAGATAAAAAGGGTAACTAAGTTGTACCAGACTCAACCATTGGGGTTATGAATGACTCAGTTCATATTGTGGAATGATTTGTCCCAGCAAGGCAGGCAGGTCACTAAGTTGCCACTCTGGCTTACTTCATGTTCCTGATTACTCAAGTGGGCTTAATACAAGCACTTCAGACAATTCCTTAAATTTTGACTAATGCAAGTTTAAAAACCTATAAACTTAGTTTCAGAATATGACCAGATCTGAAGATAACAGGCAACTTGCAGGATTCTAGTTGAAATGAGTTTAAAAAAAACCTATTTACTTCTGAAAAGCTGGGATGTCATTAGAGGAAAATGAATAGTACATTTTACTATTGACAGTTAAGAATAAAAAGTACTTGGAAATGGAGAGTTTAAGGTCTCTTCCTACACAAAACGATACCACTGCAGGTTTAAGTTAACTGGAAGAGATCCAAACAACCTAAGGAAACTTAAATGGCAAGTTGTGATTTGGAAGACAGGTGTGCCAACAGATAGAAGGGGAAAAAAATTACCAAGGTGAGTGGTAAAGCTATCCAGTTTGTCCTGAAGTGCCAATACAACATTTGATTGTGAATGACAAATATTCAGCCTCTAGAAAATAGGAAAATCCTTGCTCCAAGTCAGATTACTAGCCATACAGCTTGATGCTCAATGGACTCATGACAGTGACAAGGCTACGATCTTATTACCTACGTATTCAAAGGTGAAGTTAGAATTTTGGAAAGTTTATAGCAGAAGGCACTTGGCCCACCCAGCCTAATCCCACTTTCCAGTATTTGGTCTGTAGCTCTGCATATTACAGCACTTTAGGTGCCTATGCTGACACCTTGAGTTCAACATTTCTAATTTACTACCCTTAACCCTATGAAAAAATCCACATTTGCTAATCTTTCTACCAATCATTAAATCTTATGCCACCATGTCATTTATTTTCTTTAGCTGAAAGATCAAAGCCTTTCCCATCCCACTCTATCCAGCCCTCAATTTTGTATATCTCAATCAAATCTCCTCAGCTTTTTCTATTGGAGAAAAATTCCAGCCCGTACAAGTTTTTTTAATCCTGGCAACATGTTAAATTTGTTTCTTCTCTAAAGCTGCTGCTGCATGTATAAGGAAACACTTCCTTTCCACCCACACCAAAAAAATTGTTTCAACTGAAATTAGTATCTTAAAATTGTACAATATGAATCCTAAATCAAGCTTGATCAAGTTTGTGGAAAAGTTTTATTATGGTTTACATGACAAGTTTCACAAGAAAGTCATTTTAAATATTACAAATTTACAGTCATTTCACTTGAAGGAATGCAAGTAACATACAAAACTCCTTTGCCCTCCCAGACCTTTTAATAGGGATAAGTGAATTGTTTGTTCAACATCCTGTTCAATGGTTTCTTGTCCCAATATTTTACACCTCCCCAGTGTAAATTGTAGTTTAATTCTTATAATTCATCCTTCATATCTGTGGAATCCTGGAAGTTGGAAGAAAAAAAACTTATGTAACTCCATCTGAAAATGTCCTTGAATTAGTTACACTACACATGCAAGATTTAAAGACCCACCTCAGTCTGTTTTTCTTCTGTTTCATCTTCTGCATCATCTTCCTCTGCATCTTCTTTCACCTCATCTTGTTCTTCAACCTCTTCATCTGCAAGTTCTTCATATTCAACCTAAATAGGTTACAGCAATTCAGTTTTAGTAACCCAATGTAATGAGAATATTCTACCATTTGACTTCCACAATACTTATTTTCTAAAAACAAATTTCTAGGTTTGTTCAAAAACTTAACGTAGGCAAAACCAATAATATACCTGCGCATTGAGGTCTATGTTCATGCTTAGGCGAAGCATTCTTTCAATTCTTTCACCATATGCCTTGGTGTCTGGTAATTGGTAACCTGAACGTAATGTGGCAGTCTCAAGCAATACCACAGCAAGATCTGCAGCAGTCTGATCATCCTCATTTTCCTAAAAAAAAAGTTCCACATTAGCCTGCAGTTCTGGATTTTGTAAAACACTAGCCAAGAATCAGATTTCCTTCTTTAAAAAAGGTCAGCTTTCCATAATCCCCCTACAACTTCGTGCTAACCCAGAACATTATACATTTAAAACCAATCTTGAGATCTGCACTCTGCTTCTGCCTCACTAGCCCAGTTTTGATACTTTCACATTGTTTACTGTACCTTGGCAAAGCAGTTTAAATGTTTGCATTTCCTACAGCTGCTATTTTCACTTTAAGCAATCAAATTGTTGGTCTAACCAATCACCACAGCACAAAACCCTATCCTCAGCTCTGATTATCACAGGAAAGTATGGTACCAGCTGGAACAGACCCTGTGCCCCAATAATTCTTAACATACTGGGACCTCCATTTAAAAACCTTACCTTAACTCGCTTCAGCATCTCTTTAATCAAAGGATGTCTTGGATTAACTTCAAAAGTCTTCTTTTGACTAGAATAGTAACTGAAAAAGTTTATAAACAAAATTAGAATATACTGGTCCAATCCAAGCCATTCCTCCTTACACCAACACTAGAGCTGCACAGGCCAATTAAAAGCTGGAGTAAATTGAGGACTAGTGCAAAAAGTTAGTGCAGCCCCATTGACTTTGCATTACAGCAGTACGAGGAGCATTCAATCTCAAGCCAGCGTGCTTCAGCATAGCCTTTTGATTAAGCAAAAATTGGAGGACAAAAAGTGCACTGTAAAGCTCAAGCTTGACCACATTAAAAGATGTTCCAGTCCAATACTGCTATGTTACCATTTAAAACTAAAAGCCAACTTACTTTGTGGAAATATCTTTTCCAGTCTGGTAGGCCTGGGCCTTCATAATTCTTTCCATATTACCAGACCATCCATACTGGCTAGCCACAAGAGCACTAGGAGAATCTGTTAGACGTTGGGACAGCACAGCCTTTTCAATCTAAAAAAAATACTCAAGGTTAAATGTCCATTCTCCTTACACCCTCTGAAAAGTGGATCCAGTCTGTCCTTCCAAAAAGGAAATTAAAATACCAAAATTTGTAATAAGCAATGTGAATAAAAGGAGAACCTATGGATGTGCTATACTTAAGACTGCCAGAAGGCATCTGATAAGTTGCCACAAAAGGTTTCTACACAAAGCACTGTAGGAGTAACATATTAGCATGAATAGAGATTGGTTAGCAAATAGTAGCACAGGTGGATCATTAAGTGCCATAGGGATCAGTGCTGGGGCCTCAACTATTTACAATTTATATAAATGACTTGTGTGAAGGGACTGAAGGTTTGGTTGCCAAATTTGATGGCAAAAATAGATAGGAAAACAAGTTGTCAAGAGGTAGAGTCTGCAAAAGGGATTATAGATAGGTTAATTTAAGTAGGCAAAAATTTGGTAAATACAAGTATGTGGGAAAGTGTGAACTTGTCTACTATTATTTAAAAATGGAGGGGAGGAGGGAGAGATTGCATAACAGAAGTAAAGGGATTTGTGATTCATGTACCAGGACATTCCAAGTTAATATGCAGGTACAGCAAGTGATGGGAAGGCAAATGGAATGTTATATTCCATTGCAATCAAAGGGATGTTTTGCTACAGTTGCATTGTATTGGTGGGATTGCATCTGCAGTATTTTGTAGAGTTTCTCATTTAAGGATGGATATAAACTAATGCATTTAGGAAAGGTTCCCTTGACTGATTCTTGGGATGGGGAGGGCTTATCTTATATGGAAAGGTTGGGCAGGCTGGATCTGTATCCATTGGAGTTTAGAACTAGGGGACTGTTTAAAAATAAGGGTCTCCCATTTAAGGCATAAGAAATTTGAGGGCTGTGAATCTTTGAAACTCTTCTTTGGGCAGCAGTAAGGTATGGCCAATGAATATTAAGGCAAAGGTAGATGATTCTTGACTAACAAGTGAATCGAAGGTTATTGGGTAGGTGGAGAACATGGAATTGAGGCCACAAAAAAATCAGCCATGATTTATTGATTGAGGGACCAAATGCCTACATAGTAGGAGGGCACTGTTTGGTGCTGCCTTCTACATTAAATCCTGCCTCACTTGATTAGAGCAGTGCTAAAGCTCTACCCATACATTAAGCAGCAAGTTACAGCTAGGTTCTACCCTCTAGAGAATGAGCAGTGAAACTTGCTATAAAGTTGACTTTAGGAATGTATTAGGAAACCCATTCGAGTTTTTCTGCAGTTGTACATGCTTATGACACTGTAACAAGTAAATGAAATTTCCACAGTACCAAACACCACCCTTCTAGTAAAACATCTGAACAAGTTTGCTATGACATCACATACCTTATCTTTCAGTGCTTTGTCCTTTAGCCATGTTAAGAGTGGCTCATATTCCTTCTCCATTGCTTCATGTTTTTCTTTAGCCTTTTCACTTTCATCAAATTTCAGTCCTTCTTTGGCAACATTTTGGAACCGCTTTCCATCAAATTCAGGCAAAGCTTGGATACAGTATTCATCTACAGGTTCTGTCAGATACAATACCTCATAACCCTTCTTCAGAAGTCGTTCAACAAAGGGAGATGATTCAACCTGAAAAAGTAACAACTTGTTTATATTTCAAATGAAAACACATGTATTGTAACACTCCCAATTTATACAGCATTACAAGATGTAGTATTATGCTCTTGGCAATGGAATGCAAGTTACTTTGTAATACACATTGCAGAGTTACAAATTTGGCTATCGCACCTCTTGCCTGCTTGCTCCAGCCATGAAGTAAATCTTGTCCTGTTTCTCCTTCATTCTTTCCAAGTACTGCTCCAAACTAGTCTGTTTGGTTTCATGGTGAGAGGACTGGAAACGCAATAATTTGGCCAAACGTGTTCTATTGGAGTGATCCTCAATTACACCCAGCTTAATGTTGGTCCCAAATTCCTTCCAGAATTCATCCTCATACTTTTCTTCTGCGATCTTCTTGATCATATCCAGAGTTTTGCGTACTAACTTTTTTCTGATAACCTATTTGCAAATAATTAGGAAAATTAGAAATCCAGTATTCAAATAGCTTATTATAGAACACTAGAACTAGTGTCAAGTATATTAGTGTTTAAGTAGTTGGTTTTCTCCAGATGTGCAGTGCTATCACAATGATCTGCACAAGGAAAAGAGCCACTCAATCAAAATTGATTAGGCAAACTAGAGCTCAAAAAAGTCAGCTATATTGCAAAACAATGAAGTGTTACACCTAATTTTAAGAATTTATACTGTTCACTGTCCCTCATGTGCATTCATATTCAGCAATACTTCAGCTGTGATAGAGATGAATACACTATGTACCTTCAACAATTTGTGTTGTTGCAAAGTCTCACGGGACACATTCAGAGGGAGATCATCAGAATCCACCTGTGAAAACATGTACAGATTAAAGTGCTGAAATAGCTTTACTAGCAAAGTCCAAACAAAAAGTAAACTGTCTTTATTCCAATACAAAAATAAAATTCAAAATAGTACAATTAAAAAAGTTCATTTGACCAAAAAGTACAGAAATTCTGTGGTAAAGAGTTCAAATGTGCTTAATTTTATATTGCCAGGACCACTTTCAAACATGTAGAGTGAAATCAATAAGATTTAGTTATTTCATTTATTTGGGCTCAGCTGGCAATAGTGATGGTTACTTTGCCTGCAAAGTTCAGGCATTACATATTTAGCATGTTTGAACTAGTTCCAGTTAGAGACTATGCAGAAAATCATTTATGATTACTTACTACACCCTTGATGAAATTCAAATATTTTGGCATCATGTCATGGAAGTCATCTGTGATGAACACTCTACGAACAAACAACTACAAGAGGAAACTGTTAGATTAAAGGGTCAAAACTAGAGCATCATCAAGCCTACCAGTACACTAGAAATGCATTAACAGCAATGTGCTAAAAAGCTGGTAATCATGCAAGGAGCTCTTTGTATTCTGGAAACTAAATGATTCCTGCCATACTAGCATTGAAATTCAAAAACTCCTTAATGGACTCTGTCAAGTGCACAAAAGTAAAATAGAAATCCAAAATCAAGATTGAAAATTCTTTGCCCCAGTCAATCAGGACAGGATGCAAACATCAGTATACTAATCTGATCTAATTGGACTAAATGTTTAGTTATCATGGAGGAAACTTCTAGGTGCAAATGTTCTGTCCTGTTGACCAGGGGCATAGCGCTTGAATCAAGTATTTCTTAAATTGCTGCAGCAAATTGATTTTAAAACCTTAGCCAGCATACCTTAATGTAGTCAGATTTCTTTGATCCATACTCATCAAATAAACCACGGGGTGCAGATTTAGGCACAAACAATATAGACTTGAATGTGACCTCTCCTTCAGCTGTGAAGTGGATATGAGCTATTGGTTCATCAGAATCCTGGAAAATAAAGCCTTTGTAAATACCAGAGGAAAGTTAAAATACATTAGGGAGTTTTTCCACTATTACACTTCAGACTGATTACCTTCAGGAGCACCAGTGTAAATATTAGCATAACATTCAGCCTGGCTTTTCATGAAGTACCAGGTAGGCAGCATACTCATCTCATACTGGATTTGGCCCACCCTTTGAATACAAGAGTAACTAACAGGCTACAAGAGTTGGAATGGATAATCTAAGGCATTTAAATATAGAAATGTTACCTTTGAGAAGGTCTTGTAGAAAGCTGTATATTCTTCATCTTCTATTTCTTTAGTTGGTCTTTGCCAGATTGGTTTAATGTCATTCATCAGTTCCCAATCCCAAACTGTCTTCTCAACCTGCAAGAATTGGGAATTAAATCAGCTTAACATGGGAACAAAAACAAGCCTAATATTAGTCCCTCAAACCTGATCTGTCATTCAATTACATCATAACCGATCTCTTATCTTAACCATGTACACGCTTTGGTTGCACAGCCACAGCTTTCAAATTGAGATTTTACCCAGCCCCAGCTTTTGGGAAATAAATCTGGCTATGTGGGGGGAAAACAGTGCTTTGACATCTGAAAAAAAAAAAAACAACTTAGTTTAAGATCATGCTTAGAGGGGCAAAAAAAAAAAAAAACCGTGCAACATCTCTGGATAAATCCAGGTAGGATTTGGGAGTGGGGGGGCAGGGGGAAAGAAGAGATTAAAAAAGTTGGGTGTAGCATTTATTGGTTAAAAGAAGCTATTAGTTGTGAGGGATGATATGCTAAATGAAATCATGAGGCCATATGGGTGGAGCTCCAAAATAAAATGAGCGGCCACACTGTTAGGAGTGTACTAAAAACCCCCAAATAGTGGAAGGGAGTTAGCAGAATATGTAGAGATTTCTGAGTGCAATAGGACAGTAATCATTGGAGGACTTCCAACTATCCTAATATCAATTGGGATACAGTGGGAAGGGCAGAGGGCTCAATTCTTGAACTGCATTCAAGAAAACTTTAGCCAGCATGCAACAAGCCCAATGAAAAGCGAGTGCAATTCTAGATTTAGTCTTAGGAGATAAAGCTGGGCAAGTGGGTGACCATTTGAGATAATGACCATAATATTGTTATAGGTTCAGCATCATTATGGAAAATGATGAAGGTGGAACAGGAACCAAAGTTCTAAAATTGGGAAGACAAATTTACAAAGCAGAGGTGAGCAGACAAGTGTGGACTGGATACAGCTATTAGAAGGAAAAAAAAATCAAATCAGTGGGAGGCAAAGGTGAGATTCTACAGGCAGAATAGACATGACCCTATAATATATAAATAGGGTGGTACTGACTACTGTAGAGGTCCCTGGTTATCCAGAAGCATACAGGCCAAGGTGAAGCAGAAGAAAGCTCAGTCAACTTACTGTAGAAAACCTAGAGTATAGAAAATACAGGAGGTAAAGTGAAAATGGAAATTAGGAAAGCAAGAGGATATGATTTCACCTGCCAATACTGTTTCAAAGAAAATCCTAAAATGTTTTACCAGTACATAAAGAACAAGGGAGTAACTAAGGAAAAGGTAGGGTTTAATCAGGTGTACATGGTAACTTGTGGGTGATGCAGATGTGGGCAGGGGTCTCAATGAGACTTTGCATCATTTCTCTCAATGTAGAGAGGCATTCTAGTTAAAGTGTGAAACACCAAATACAATAAGCATAGTGAGAAGGGAAGTACTGGAAGGACTTGTCCTTGAAGGGGGATAAATCACCAGGGCTAGATGGACTATACCCCAGGCTGTTGAAGGAAGCCAGGGAGGAAATAGCAGATGCTGAGGATCATTTTCCAATCCTCACTAGATACAGGCAGCGAGCCCATTTGTGCTGTATAATACACAGGAGAGTTCCAGAGGATTGGAGGTCTGAATATTGTACCATTATTTAAATGTGCAAGGGATAGGTCAGAAAATTATAGATTGGTCAGTCTGACTGACTTATTTGATGGGAAATTATTGGAAAGTTTATCCTGTCTCAGAAAAGCATGCATTGCTAGGGAAGTCAGTATGGCTTTGTTAGGGGAAGATTGTGTCTTCAAAATTCTATTAAGTTAGTAACAAGGAATTTTTGATGAGAGTAGTATAGTGAATGTTGTCAAATGCCTTACTGAAATCCATGTAGACTGGTCAGGAAAGTGAGACCTCATGGCTTACAGGGGATTGGCTCAGTGACAGGAAACGAAGGTCAATGGATTATTTTGAGAATGGAACAGTTCCCAGTGGTGTTCCACAGGGCTGAGTGTTGGGGCCCTTGCTGTTTGTTGTAATGATTTAGACTTGAGGGATGTTTGGGAAATTTGCACATGACAAAAATTGGTGAAGAGAATAGCCAGAACAACAATAGTTTAGTTAGTTGGGTGAAGTGGCAAAGGTAATTCAATCTGGAAAAGTGAGGTAATGCATTGGGGGAGAGCAAAGCAAGGGAATATTCAAAACAGGAAGTTAAGGGGTTGAGGAGGAGAGACCTTGGAGTGCATGTCCACAGGACCTTGAAGGTGGCAGGACAGGTGATTAAGAAAGCATATGGAATGCTTTCTTTTATTGGGCAAGGTATTGAATACAAAAGCAAGCTGTAATGCTGGAACTGTATAAAGTGCTGGTTAGGTCACAGCTGGAATAGTGGACAGTTCTAGTCACCACATTACAGGAAGGTGATAATTGCTCTGGAGAGTGTGAATGTGTGTAGAGGAGATTTACAAGAATGTTGCCAGGGCTTAAATTGCAGCTATGAGAAAGATTGGATAGGTTAGGGTTATTTTCTTTAGAAAGAGGATAAGGGGTGACCCAGTTGAGATGTACAAAATTATGGAGGGACTAGACCATTAGACATAGGAGCAGAAGCAAGCCTTTTGGTCCATCGAGTCTGCTCCACCATTCAATGAGATCATGGCTGATCTGAATCCTTAACTCCACTTTCCTATCTTTCCCCCCCCATAGCCCTCTATTCCCGTTTAAATACTTAATTCCCTTTGAAATAAAGGCCAACATTCAATTTGTCTTCCCTATTACCTGACCTCATGCTAGCTTTTTGGGATTATACATGAGGACCCCCAAATCCCTCTGCTGCAGCTTTCTATATTTAAATAATAGTCAGCTTCTCTATTCTTCCTGCCAGTGCATAACCTCATTTTCCCCACATTATATTCCATTTGACAAGTTTTTGCCAGCTCATTTAACCTGTCTAAATCCTCCACTTGCCTTCCCACATATTTGTGAGCTGAAAGGTCCATCACTGGGGGCATAGATTTAAGGTGACTGGCAGAAGGAAAAGCTTTTTCACCCAGAAGGTGGTGGGTGTTGAGGCTGAAACACTAATTTTAAAAAAATGGTATCTGCTGCACCCTGCAAGTCTACGGACCAGGTGCTGGAAAGTTGGATTAAAATGAATGGCTTGTTTCTCTTTTTGGCTAGTGCATTCATTAGCTGCATGGCCTCTGCCAGAATTTGCAATGATTGTGCCCACTTGCTCTGGAATATCCTGTAAATAGTATTCTCTGAGCAACCCATCTGACATCCTAGTATACAAAAAAGATCCTTCATTCACGTTCAACAGCTCAATTAGATCACCCCTTAATCTAATCAGTCTGGTGAATTGGCCCTACATCCCCTCCCAAGTCCAATACATCCTTCCTGAAATATGATGCCCATGCTGTCTTTGTACTCATTTACTAGCTTAGTGATTCTTGTACTTGGACCCTCAAATCTCAATAGTTCCTAGTTTCTTGGTATTGGATACTGATCTATCCTTCTCAAGATATAGATTGAATCTATAAGTGTCTCCTTGCAACCTTCCGTTCCTGTTTACGCTTTTACCATGCTACCTAAAGTGTCACAGCAACTTAAAGTTAAATATCTATTTCTTCAAGTGATTTACACTGAAATGCTGCAGTCCATGTCCAAATCCCTGGGAGACATCAACTAGTTACAATCCTTAACCCTAGTCTGTCTCCAGCTTCCTAACCAATTCTGAATTCTGAACATATTTATGGCTAAAAAAAGTTCATACCTTCTTAGTTTTAGCCTTCTTTTCTTCATCTTCCTCTTCAACTGCAGCTTCATCATCAGTTTCTTCCTTTTCCTTAGTTTCCTCCTCATCCATTGGTTCTTCTACAGTTTCTGTCTATTGAGAAGCTTTTATTAAATTTAGAAATTAGATGAGTTTACTCTTAGCTGTCCAAATTTACATTTCAATTACCTTACTGCTCCAGATATAGATGGGGAAGTTGATGAATTGAGAGTATTTCTTCACTAGGTTTTTGATGGTGTCCAGTTCAAGATAGTCAGATGCCTCTTCCTTCAAGACTAATCTGAAGTAAACAGAACACAAAATTAGACAATTCCAAACATTTTTGATTTACTGAATCAATAATCAACCTTGTATAGCATTATGCAACTTGGTCAGGTTAACTACCCTAGCAAATTTATTGTAATGGCTGTTAGCCAGCAATAGCCACTACACCTTCTCCAACCTTAGCCCAAAGAACATTGTTCTAAGCCCAAGCCATTTGAGCGTGTACTGGAAAAAAAAACTCAAAAAAGTTGTTAACTTACGAGATAGTAGTACCACGTCCTAGTGTATTTCCTCGTGGATCCTCAATTATTGAAAACTCATTTGAGTCAGATTCCCAGATGTGCTGTGTACCATTGTTGTGCTTAGATGTTACAATGACTTTATCTGCTACCAAGAAAGCAGAGTAGAATCCAACACCAAACTGACCAATCAGTTCAGAGGTAGACTGGTCATCACTTTGCACCTCCGTCAGCTTATTTAAGAATTCACTTGTTCCAGACTTTGCAATTGTGCCAAGGTTTTTAATTAGTTCATCCTTAGTCATGCCAATGCCTGTATCAGTGACATGTAGCATATTCTTCTCTTTGTCAGCCTAAGGGAAAAAGCAGTCCTCAAACATCAATATTCCATTACCAAACCATTGTTGTATTTTCATTTGCAGAAGCAGATCACTAGCTATATGTTCAAATTTAAAAGGCATTACCCCAGCTCTATCAGCTCTATGCTTCCCACTGGGTAGGGTGCTTAAGAACAATTGTATCACTGCTGGCACATTTTGTATTGAACTCATCTCAGATTCACCAAATACATGTGATGAATAGCCACTGCACAATTTAAAATAAATGTAGTAACCATTAGAACAAATTTAGACTTGTAGGCAAGTGACAACTATATTATGTTGGGGAAGACAACTTTGCCAAGTTAAAAAGAGCAGTTTCAGCACACTGGATGCCAAAGCAGTAATTCTACAATTTTGGGATGACAGTTGCAGGTGTTATAACATTTTCATGTGGATGAATAAAGAGCCAAACATTGGTCTGACTCAAGGGCACCAAATGTAATGACAGACACCATATAACACAGTTTAGCACAAGCTACAATCCCATGCCAATCTGTATATTGTGCTGAACGTGTCTAATGCTTGACCTCTCAAGTCCTGATTGATGATCAGTTAAACTAGCAGCATTTTACTACATTTCAAAAATCAAATTTAATGAATGAAGGCAAACCTTTATCTTAATGGTCATCTCTTCTGTGGCATGTAGTGCAGTATCATTTGTTAGAGATATCAATCTAATCTTGTCCAGAGCATCAGAAGCATTAGAAATCAGTTCACGTAGAAATATCTGGAAACAAGCAACGTCAAATTAGCATCTTGCAGCCAAATATACACTGGTATTTGTGACTTTACCCTGGTATCCAGCTTTGAAAATTCAAAATGGTAATTGTATTATAAAGTCATGTATCAGAACACGACAGCTATTACCATGAAATAATGGCTACAAATCCATTGTTGATGAACGTAACAGTATATATGGTTTTATCTTCCTCTCCACCCAAGAGGGAAGAAAGGATTATGCAGTGAGTACAGATAAGGTAATTGCTACTGAATGCCCAACTGTTGGGCTGAACATCCAACATTTCTAAATGCTTTAAATCTGGCATTTTTGCAGTACCAGAGTGCCACAGACTTGGTGTCCTTGTAATCCTCTAAAGGAATCAATTGCAGATGTACAAACAGCAGGGTGGGGGGCAGGGGAGGAAAGGAGAGAGAAAGAGAAGATGGAGCCTTTAAAAAGACACATTACCTCCTTGTTTTTGTATAGAGAATTAATAATCAACTTCATCATTCTGTTAACCTCTGCTTGGAACATAAACTTTTCAGCCTTTTCCCTGATCTCTTTTACTTGAGCAGGATTCAGTCCTTCTAATTGGATAGCTTCTTCCTCCCTATCAAGAAAGGCAAGAGGGGAAGGTATTAGATTCAGTTATTAGTACATCAAAACACTTAATACCCTAAAAACATATTTTTTCCCCTCAGCACAAAATACTTGGGAGAAAAACTGCAGACCTCCTTGAATTATAAACATCCATACAGCTTATCATTTCAATTCCATTTGCACCCAGGACTGGGTCCATTTATTTCAAGTTTGACTGGCCTAGAACCTGATCTGGATCTACATGACTATGAAGCCAAGATATTGGCCAAGTGTACTGCATACTATGCTAACATGTTGGTCAAGGTCACAGCTCTGGATCAACTCCAAGCCAAATTGAAAAACACTACACTTTGAAATATGAAACATATACTAGTGGAATTCAGCCAAATGACACAATATCAAATAAAAGGTAAAAGAATTGCTAATAGATTTAAAGCTAAACATTACTGTAGTACTATATTACCCAGAAATTCTTTTATGTTATTGGGAAATAATGCATATCATAATTTAACTACAGAAATCTTTAGCTCATGTTACTAAGATAAAAATGTTTGATCTATTATAGTCTATTGCTCAAGATTCTAACTTTTAGTCCTAGTTAGATTTGCTTGCACACATTTTGTTCTCAATGTAGACATCACCAACCATCCTAGATGCCACCAACCTGTGGCACTGGAATCACATTGGCCCTTAAGGAATTAGTGAACCAGTATCAAAGGCAAAATAAAAATATAGACAGGCATTTGAGAACTGTCCACATCCAATACCTTTTCACAACTTCATCGTCGGTCCGAGATCCATCCCTACTTTTCCCGAGATCTTCCTCCACGGTTTCATCTTCGGCTCTAACCATAGCTGGGAAATTGAAAAGTGTTTTTTTTTTAAAAAACAAGGAACAGCGTCTCTTCCGGCAATAAATCACCGAGCGGGGACCGACCTTCCCACATGAACCCACGTGTTTTTTTTTAAAAACAGCCTTCGCCGGACTGGAAAGGCCTGGGTGAGTGGGTGAGTGGGTGGGTGGGTGGGTGAGTGGGTGGGTGGGGGAAGAGGGGGAGGGGGGGGGGGGGAATGAAAGAGACTCATCTCAGGCTAGACAGAGACAGAGTGTGTTCAGACTTGCCAGCGCAGGGAGTCACCGGCAGCAACCGGAAAGGGGGGGGGGTGGGGGGGGGGGAAGAGAGGAGGAGGAGGAGGAGGGGCGGATTCCCTTCCCGGAGAGTCCAGCCCACTCCCCTCAACAAGCGCCCGGGAGGTGGGGTGAGGGAAGATGGGGCTGAAGGGAAGGGGATGGGTGGGAATTTAGATTCAGTTAAAAATAAGTGGGGTGGGGGGGGGGGGGGGGGGGGGAGAAGATGGCGATTTGGAGAGATGAGTGAATGGAGGGATGGGGGAGGGGGAGTGAGGGAGGGGATGAGGGACTGTGAATGAATGGGGGGGGAAGAGTGAATGGAGATGGGGGGGGGGGGATGTTGAGTAGATAACGTTTAGGGAGAAAAATCACCAACTCCGCCCGCTCGCTCCCACCCAACATCTCGAGCCAGGCGGCGGTTGATTCCAGCGGGGAGGTGTGTGGGGGGGGGGGGGGGGGGGGAAGGAAAGGGGAGAAAGAACCCGAGGCCCCGGGAGCGGAAGGAAGGTTCCAGAAACACCAGCCCCGCGCACACCACCACCACCACCAACGACCCATCCCCCCCCCCCACTTACCGAACGCCAAGAGAGCGCAGGCCAACGCGAGAATCCAGGCCTGCTTCATGATGAGGAGAGGCCCTGAGCTTTCCGACTGATCTTTTCCCTTTTTTTTCCCCCCCGGGGCTGCCGCGCGCGCGTCCTCTCTGGGAGATTGTCCCGAGTTTTCTCCTCACTGCTTCGCTCGGATTCCTCAATAAAAACGGGGGGAGGGGGGAGAGGGGGGCCGGGGCGACGGGCGGCCAATCGCAGCCCACCACGCAAAACGCAGCCCGCCAATCAGGCGCGGCTGCCGGAGCCGCTCCGCCAATCGGCGCCTTCCATGTACCATCTCCTACGTCGAGAGCGTGGCTCGCCCTAATTGGTGGAGCCGGGGGTCAAAGCTGAAACCTATCATTTTTCGTGCCAAAAATATGTGTTTTTAATTTTAATGGAAGGGGGTGCAATTGTAAACTGATTGGCATCATTTATTATTATTTTTTTTAAAAAAAGTGTATCTTATTCTTTAAGGAGCTGCTGTGATTTGCTTCCGGGGGGGGGGTGGGTGCTCCTCTGTCCTGGTTCTCCGGGTCGTTTACCCTGGTGACGGGCCTTGGAGACGGTTGCGATGGAGACTGGCGAAGCTCCGGAGCCTGGACAGGACGGGAACGACACTGGTCGTGGTCGTGGTGAGTTGTTTAACAAAAAAAAAAGCTTGAGGGTGTTGAGCAAATGTCCGATGCCGATGGATTCAAAGTAAACTGAAATCATCTGGTTCATGGTTTTAATCTGAGGAATTTAACGGGGGGGGGGGGGGGGGGGACTGGAGAGCCCAAAGCACAAAGGGAGTACCATTGTCGTGTATTCACTATCCCATCATGTAGGAGGAAACAGGGCAGCCAATTTACGTACAGCAAGCTCCCACAAACAGCAGTGTGATCATGAGCAGATAATCTGGCCGGGGGGCGGGGGGGGGGGGTGGGGGGGTGGGTTTGGGTGATGTTGTTTGAGGGAGACATGTTGGTCAGGACACGAAGGATGGCTCCTCTGTTCTTTGGCCACCTGAGAGGGCAGACAGGGTCTCAGTTCGATGTCTCATAGGAACGTAGCAGAAGGAGTAGACCCTTTGGCCTCTCGTACAAAAACAGAATTACCTGGAAAAACTCAGCAAGTCTGGCAGCATCGGCGGAGAAGAAAAGAGTCGGCGTTTCGAGTCCTCATGACCCTTCGACAGAACTGATGTTCAGTTCTGTGGAAGGGTCATGAGGACTCGAAACATCGACTCTTTTCTTCTCCGCCGATGCTGCCAGACCTGCTGAGTTTTTCCAGGTAATTCTGTTTTTGTTTTGGATTTCCAGCATCTGCAGTTTTTTTGTTTTTACCTTTGGCCTCTCGTGCCTGCTTTGCCACTTAACTATATTATGACTGACTTTCTACCTCAACCCCATCCTCCCACATGATTCCTGTATCCCTTAATGCCATTGGTATCTAGAAAGCCATCAATCTCTGCTTTGGACATGCTCAATTACTAAGCCTCCACAGCCCTCTGGGGTACAGAATTCCAAAGATTTACCACCCTCTGACTGAAGAAATTCCTCCTCATCTCAATCCTAAATTGCCTACTTCTTATTCTGAGATTATGTCCCCTGGCTCTAGACTCTTCCGCCCCCCACCAACCAGGGAAACATTCTTCCTACCCGGTAAGAATTTTGTATGCTTCGATGAGGTCACCTCCCATTCTTCTAAACGCTAGAGAATACAGACCCAGTCTCAATCTTTCCTCATTTGAAAGACAGCACCTCTGACAGTCCAATGCTCCCTCGTTACTTCGCTGGTCTGTTTTTGCTTAAGTCTGTAGAGTGGGACTTGATCCCATTACCTTCTGATGTAGAGGCAAAGATGCTACAAGCTGAGCCACAGCAGAAACAAAGCATCAGAACCCATTAGAACTTCCAAAAAGCAAATGCACACTTGTCTGAAGAGAACTTTGACGGGGTGCCGCACAGGAGGCTGCTCAGTAAGATAAGAGCCCATGGTGTTAGAGGCAAGGTACTATAGAAGATTGGCTGTCTGGCAGGAGGCAGAGAGTGGGGATAAGGGGGTCCTTCTCAGGGTGGCGTCCGGGGACTACTGGAGTTCCGCAGGGGTCAGTGTTGGGACCACAACTTTTCACTTTATATATTAATGATCTAGATGAAGGAACTGAGGGTATCCTGGCTAAGGTTGCAGATGATACAATGATAGGTGGAGGGACAGGTAGTATTGGGGAGGCTGCAGAAGGATTTGAACAGGTTAGGAGAATGGGCAAAGAAGTGGCAGATGGAATACAACATGGGGAAGTGTGAGGTCATGCACTTTGGTAGGAAGAAGAGGCATAGACTATTTTCTAAATGGGGAGAGCATTCAGAAATCTGGAGTGCAAAGGGACTTGGGAGTCCTAGTCTAGGATTCTCTTAAGATTAACTTGCAGGTTGAGTTGGTAGTTAGGAAGGCAAATGCAATGTTGGCATTTATTTCGAGAGGACTAGAATATAAAAGCAGGGATGTGCTGCTGAGGCTTTATAAGGCTCTGGTCAGACTACATTTAGAATATTGTGAGCAATTTTGGGCCCCGTATCTCAGGATGTTCTGGCCCTGGAGAGGGTCCACAGGAGGTTCATGAGAATGATCCCAGGAATGAAAGGCTTAACATATGAGGAACGTTTGAGGACTCTGGGTCTATACTCGATGGAGTTTAGAAGGATGAGGGGGGATCTGATTGTACCTTACAGAATACTGAAAGGCCTGGATAGAGTGGACATGGGGAAGATGTTTTCATTAGTATGGGAGACTAGGACCCGAGGGCACAGCCTTAGACTAAAGGGAAGACCTTTTAGAACAGAGATGAGGAGAAACTTCTTTAGCCAGAGAGTGGTGAATCTATGGAATTCATTGCCACAGAAGGCTCTGGAGGCCAGGTCATTGAGTGTATTTAAGATCGAGATAGATAGGTTCTTGATTGGTAATGGGATCAAAGGTTATGGGGAGAAGGCGAAAGAATGGGGTTGAGAAACTTATCAGCCATGATTAAATGGTGGAGCAGACTCAATGGGCCGATTGGCCTAATTTCTGCTCCTATGTCATATGGTCTAACTAATTTACAAGCCTATGGGGAAAAAGGCTGGGGTGTGGGACTAAATTGGATAATTTCTTCAACAAGGCAGCATATTTATTGTAATCATATGAAGGTGCTGTGACAGATGTCAGGTAGGCATCTGAGACAGGTCACTGCATTTTTATAAGGCTTTATGTGAAGAATGATCCCCCCCCAAATTCTCTTTTAATCAGCTTAGCTCAAAAATGTTTGAGGAGTGCTTCTACCTCTAGCTGCCAGCAAGGACCAAAAGGGGGTAGAGGGAGATGGGGATACGGTATTCCTCAGGAGCTCTGATAAGATGAACAAAGCAGTCATAATTCTCCGCAATGAGTTCAATATGGTGCACCTTGTTTTTCTAGCTTATGCTCAGATGTTCAATCCAGTTTTGCTTTGCAGAGATTTCTTCATGGTTTTGGTGTTGATTCAATCAGTGGAGTTCCAAAGCCTTTCAGAATAATAGTTTGGTTGGGTGTTTGCAAGTTTCCAAGAACTGTTTGTGAAGCTTCTGAAGGAGCTCCGTCATTATCTTTCACACCAGCCATAATATAATTGAAAGGGGAAGGGCAGACCCAAAAGGCTGAATGGCGTACTCTCTTCCTATGGTGCTCCCATTTCTTCAGGCACATTGGGCTGAATGGTCACCTTCTCTGCTGTAATGTTCTATGATTCAGTGGCAAGGCATTGTTGCAGAGATGTTAAGATGCATATATGCAGAGATGTCAGTACCTGCACTTAAACCAGCAAGGAGATTTGAAGAAGTATAACCAGAGCCGATTTGCAACTCGAATGTTGAGCGCGTGTGAATAGTCTATACATTTGGCGCCTGAGAACTGTGGATGTTCAGTTATTGAGTTTATTCAAGACTGAGATTTCTAGATACAAAGGAAATCAAGAAATATGGCATTAGGACAAGAAAGTGGAGTTGAGGCCAGAGATGAGTTATGATTTTATTAAATGGTGAGCAGGCTCAAGGGATTTATTCTTCGGTTCTTATGTAATTAAAGAATGAGCTGTCTTTTTACAAAGCACTTTATTTATGTTGAAATAGAATACACAGTTCTATGAAAATTGGAAAGATGAGCCTTTTCCATTTGCGCTGATTTCTTAAAACACAAATTTCCATTCTATTTTAGTAACTTTGAAGAAGCTGAAGTCATCAGCAACATGGAACACAATTTATTATGTAAGGAACTCTGAACCCATTCAAAGAACCATGCTTATTTTACATCTCCAGTGGAAGTGTTGCAGAAGCTAATGAACATGAATACATAAATAAGATGGCTGTATGTAATTCCATTTGTACCTTCTACAATTTTAGGGAAAGTCACTAAAATTATAAGAAAAAAAACTGAAAACAGCAGTCAGTCTTTATACAAAAAAACTTAAGAAAATATTGTAAAATTTTCAACAATGAATGAATGTATGAAAAAACAGAGCAAATCCAAGACAGAGGAAAGTGAATGTCTTAAATGCCACCCAGATTTCACCTATCGACCACCCATTCAGGTATATCTCTGTTCAACATGTGAGGATTTTCAAGAGGAAAGAAACTATTTGGAAAATTATATTTTTCCTCTTCTAAGTGAACTCTGTAACACCAGAAGAAGCTGCTTTGAAGTATTAGATATGCAGTGGACATCACACGAAGGAAGCCATCGCCAGAGCATAGATTCCCACCAGCTAAAGGTTTCACTAGACTTTATCTCAAAATGCTCACCTTTCTTCATATGCATGTTAGGTCAGAAATATGGTGAGTATTGCCCACCAGATACAGAGTGCTATCCAGTGGGTGGAATGGATATGGAAGCTTTATCCAAGGTAGAAAGGAATATACATATCGCAGCAAGAAACGGTTACTCTTGGATATTGCGCGAAGAATACAAAAACTGCAGTCTGCTAGAGCTTGAGATAACTGAAGCAGCTTTACTGAATGACTCTGTGTTCAGCTTCTTTTATTTCCGAGATTCCCGGTATGTCGATGATATACTTTTGCATGTCCCACAAGATAAAAGGGAAATGATAACGAGTAAATATAACCATAGAGATCATTATGAGGAACAGAAGGTGAGGGAGCTGAAGGAAAAGATAGTCAATAAAGGATTACCTGTCGAAATTTTTAGGACAATTGAAGAATTAGGAGAAGCAGTTTTGAAAAACTGTAGTGATGTCATTGACAAGTTGTATCCCATGGATTTAGTTCCTTTGCAAACAGGTAAGCTTATCGCGTGATCTTGTAATAATGTCAACTACAGTTCTGTTCTTGGCTCAGCTTTTAACACAATTGGCTACTTGTGTTATTGAAACAACCTCTTCCTCAAGGACACAGAATAGAGGTTATTCTTCAGTCAATATACTGAAAAATAACTTCCCAGTCAGTTTGATATTGGACATAGGAAAGTTTACTGGTGTTAGATTAATTCCTCTGAATCATTACATTATTACATTATCAAATCAAAGGGAAAAGAAAACATTGAACAAAATTTTATTAAGCTGAATTAATAACTTGTGAAGTTTGTTTGCCATATGTTATTTTAGCCAATGAAATGGGGAGTATGTTGAAGAAAAGGTCCATCTCTTCGCTATTCATGTCAGTATTGTAGAAGCACAATGGAATGTGAAAAGCCTCCACTATCTGTGGAATCCCTAATCAGGGTTGAACATCATGGGGCTTGATTTTCAATCATCCATGGGGTCAAGATCGGCTGCGAGCACACTTTGAAAATGGCATATCAGTGTCCTGATGCCTCTGGGATGTGCTGGTATTTTCAAAGCAAGGGCGGGCGGGGAAATTAGGAATCCACTTACCTCCAATTAATTGCTCTTTAAACTCCTTGAGGCGCTGGGTAATGGGCTGGGGAGGGCTAGAAGATAAGTTTCAAATCGCAGATTGGCAGACCAAACATTCTGGAGCATATTAGTGCACAGCTTTTGGGTACAATGCAGGGGAGCCATCAAATCATATTTATCTGAAGTAAACATTTTGCCAAAAAAGGGTTATTGGCTCAGATCAAGTGCAGTAATTTTTTGTTGGCTTTTGGCCACTTCTGTCTGCCAAGAGGCTGCCAGCCCTCTGATCTCCTGTCTTCACTATTCTGCAAGTCGTGGCTGTCATCTGCCTTTGAGGATTATACTCAGCAGTCAGCTTCCACCTCCTTGTAGCACTCTGCACCATTAATTGCGTGTCAAACTTGTCTCTGGTCCAAATGGGGGATCTGGATTTGAAAGATAGTAATGCATCAGTGATGCAGAATGCCACAGAAACCAGACCCAAAAATGATCCAGGCATGGAGTTCCCAAACCCAGATTGAAAATCAAGCAAATGGTGTTGTACCACACTTCAGGGCCAGTTTTGTAGAAATTGGCCATTTCAATGTTTCTCTAATGGGTAGATTGCCCTTCCTAACAGCACTGTGGGTGTACCTACACCACACAGACTTCAGCGGTTCAAGAAGGTGGCTCACCACCACCTTCTCAAAGACAATTACGTATGGCAATAAATGCTGGCCTATCAGCGATGCCCACATCCCGTGAAAGAATAAAAGAAAGACATATTAAGAGGTGATGAGAATATGTTTATTGGTTTCTTGCCTGACAACATTTAGGTACTTGTGGTAATTGTTATGGCACAGTGGATGGTAAATGCCAACCTGTTCAAATCCCAGAGGGAAATTTGAAACAGCTGCCACAACTATTTTGCAATTTGTATTTTTATTTCAAGATGCGTGCCTTGAATTCAGTAGTAATAAGACTGAGTCTTAGAGGTTTTTTACAAAACTAAATTAAGCATTTATTAATAATTGAAACCATTTTAAGCACATACATAGGTCTACAAATTACTACCATGATAACTGCTAAATCCCATAATTAATCTAGCTCCCAGAGTAGAATTTTTCCCATTGAGGGGTGTTGTATGGGGGTGGGCACAGACATGATCGGTGCCCCCGATCGGGTCTGCGCCTTCATTTTACATGGGCTGGCCAATTAAGGCCCGCCCAGTGTGACATGCACCCGGAAGCGCTGTGCACTCCCTGTGCTGGTGGTTGGGGCGGGGGGTGGTTCGCTGAGTTGGAAGTGCGCTCTTTTGCGTATGCGCATGCAAGAGCGTAGAAATCTCCCTGAGGCACATTTCCTTTATACATGTTTCTCCCTTTTTTAATGCAAATTCCATTGTCCCAATATGTCTTTGTAACTACTTTTTAAAAATCTTTCCTAGCACTCATTATCAGTAATCTTTGGGAAAAATAAACACAAGATTTGCTTAACCTCTGTTGGCTAGGTGTAACACCTTACCATCTCTTTGAAATTCACAACTTTGGGTTATCAAAAAATGCAAATGTTCTTCACACCTCACATTCTAAAATTTCAGCCATACTTACAGATTTAGCATTTCAAACTTAATTTCCCTTCTGATACATCAAAAGTGCCCAGACCAGCTGTCTGTAATTCAATTAATACCCACACATACACACCTATACACAGAAAAACTAATCCAAACCCCACTATTAACATACCTTAACATTACAATGAATTACAATATTATGAAAATTGTTTTAATGACATAATGCATTAATAATAAATAATAATATTTAATGATAAATTAATAAATAAAACACTTCCCTTGATGGTTTTTGCCTTTTTACAAGGCAAAGGTAAGTGCTAAAATTAATCCCAGGGAGTGCAGAAACCTAAAAGAACATTCCTTTAACTTCACTATTATCATTACATTATCGTACTGATAATAAATGGATTAATTATCATTACATTATCGTACTGATAATAAATGGATTAATAATTAATAAATGGAGGGTAGGATTTATTTGGTGGGTATAAACAAAAACAGCAAGGACTATATATTTAAATAGTCAAATTTGCAACTACAAAATATCGTGCATTTCTTAAGTTGCCAGATTGGTGCTTTCCTGAGACAACATAAAATCAGATTTTGGATTAGACAGTTTATACATCATGCTAACCAGAGAGAAAGCAGAAATTAAAGTCCACAAAAGATTTAGGTAGGACATTTTTGGCCTCGTTGGCGTCAGGCATCATGGCAGGTTGAGGGGGGGCAACAAAATGGCAAAAAATATGCCAAAAATCAGTTTTATGCCATCGTGAAACCAGTTTGAGATTGTCCACTTCAATGGCGGGCCATGTTTCCCTCTACCGCACGTCGGGAATGTAATTTTAATACATTTGCATCTGATTTTAAGCCCTGCTTGCTGGAATCATCCTACCACATCAAATTTACCACCCATGTTGGTGTGACTTCAGAACGGCATGCTTCACGACTGTCTTCAAAAGGCATGCACCTGGTGACTTGAACTTCAAGACAAACTCACAGGTGAGTGCACACAACCTTGCACAGTGCTTGCGAGCATCACCTATAAGGTATCAGGGAAGAGGCACCACGCATTCATGAGGAGCACAGGCAGGTTAGTTTCTCCCGGCTGGTTTTTAGTGAGGTCCCGGGGCAAGGGCTCCAGCGCATGTCAGATTGGAGAGCGTGGGGGGCAAGGCGGCACAGACTGAAGGAAATAATCAAGCCGGGCCGTGGGGGTGGTAGTGGGAAGGGAAGCAGCCACACACTTGGAAAAGCTTGTCAAAGGTATGCATTCTTCTGTAGCTGAGACTGTTCAGCTGCCGCTCCATTGACATACTTGGAGCTGGGCCTCTGAAGCTTTTCTGCCCACTCAAGTAACGCAAAAGCATGAAAGTGCCACAAAATACTCCAGAACATTTCAACCCTTGGATGCAGATTTGAAATTAATGTGCGTTTTAAGGGGCAGCAGAACAATTGGTCGACTGGGCAAGTCATACAGTTCCCTTGTAAAAGGTGGACATGACGCAGTCACTGGTGGAGGTGCTCAAAGCCCCTTGCAATATCTTTATTCAGGTTTGGACCAGTATCCATTATGGTTCAAGCTTACAGCACAGCCTTGCAGTGTGGGTTAGGAGAATCCCTGCATCTGAGATGAGAGCACAGCATGCAGTCCAGTGGCTGAAGCTGCCACCAATTGTTCAAGCAGAGTGGGGCAGAGGTGGGTGAGGTTTTGGACAGCCAATGAGCGCACTACACACCGGCCATCCAAGTGGTGGCCAGCACTCTCCTGCATGCATGAGGGGGCCTTAAGACTAGAGAGGTTCTTAGTACACCTATACTAGCCCACAGGTCTCTCTTTGATCCAACAGGAGCAGGACATTAGGATCATGGAGCCTGGTGATTTAGCGGTATGCTGCATGGCTTACAGGGAGCTGGGAAGAAGAAAGCGACAGAGGCGCCTGATTTGGCAAAGGGAGGAGCACCTCCCTCAAGATGAAGGAGTGGCCGGGCCTGCTGCGCATGGAGCTGAAGATCCCCAGTGAGCCATTGCTCGTGGATGACTCGCTAAACCCAGGATCTATAGTTGGTACCTGTCATTCTTGCAGGTGACCGAGAACCAGTGTTGCTGAAGACTGCTTGTCCAGGGAACTGGTTGGTCACATATTCCACCTGCTGCAGGATTTAGCACCATGGGGACATGGAGGGCTCCACAAGTGACCTGTGCAAGATTTTGCAAGCTTCCATGCACAAGTGTATCCAGGAGGTCACAGATGCCATCTTTGCAAAGGCAGAGAACTTTGTGCATTTCACCCAGTATCAGGAAAGCCAGGAAACAAGAGCACTGGGATTTGCACATCTTTGACACTGCTCATCAGAACAAGGAGCCATAGGCAAGGAGGCATTCTTGGGAATTTATTTATTTATAATAGTGAACATTAAGCACAAGTGATTAACACTCATGTCCAGGCTCTACAACTATATCTTCTTAACCTTCCTAACCCTGCCATTTCATCTTGGTGCTCCCCTGATACCCATAGCGGAGGTGGAGGCAGCCTTCTGACTGCTATGCCCTGTCTGTGATGACCTTGGTGGGCAGCCTCTGGAGGGTCCTGGCCTGCTTTCAGGGTCCTGCTGTGTGGCAGTGGCACCCTCCTCGGCTTGTGGATCTGGAGCTGCTGGGGTCACAGGAAGAGGGGATTTGGATGGATTGGACACTCCCGGAGTCACCTGGGTGGATGACCCGGGGTGTGCACCTGCTGATCCTCCTCCCTCTGGGTGCCTGAGGGCCCCTGGGCCTCCTTGAGGGGATGGGGAAACTGGAGCGAGATCGAGCTGCCTCGCACCCTTCTTGCATTGACACTTTTGGAGGCCAACTAGGGCATCAGCAACGGAATCCAGCCCACACAGCCTGGCCCAAGATCTCCCATGGCAGCCACCATCCTACTAGTGTTGACCTCGGTGCATTGGCATACCAGTGCTGTCACCTCAGCCTGGAGGTGGACGGTCTCCTCCATCATGCCTTGCAATCTGAGTGCAGCGGACATCCCTTCCTGATGTTCCCAAGCTTGCCTTTGCAGCTCCAGCAACTGAGGTGTGATCGAGTCCAGAGGCTCATCATCTGACTTGGACTCAGCAGATTTCTGGCTTCCAGCAGTCTTCCGAGTGTCAGAAACCTGGGAAGCCCCTGCTGCCGACTGCTGTGGATCAGACAGATGTGCTTGCCAGATTGTGACGCCGATGGTGCTGTAGAACCAGATCCCACCGAGGTGTGTGTCTCTGCACTGGTGGAGGGTGTGGGTGAGCGCTGTGATGGGTCTTCAGTTAGATTGTCATCAGATTCTTCTTCCGAGGTGTCATCAGGTCTTGAGTCGAGAACCTGGCTCATGGACCCCTTTGACTTTAATTATTATTTTGAAAAGTATACTCTATAAAGATATATTGTGGCATGCGATACACCCAGTTTTAATTAAACCAAAAGTAGTAAATGTTAACTGTTTTCATTGAACTGTGTAGCACTGGAACAAACGAACCTTGCCAGGAATGTTCTCTCTTTCAGATCATGAAAGTTATCTAGAGCTTTGTTATCATGAAGCGTTTTCTCAAAGGTATTGCCAAGTTTTTGTGGAATTAAAAGAAACACAGTTGGTTTTTAGAATCCTGGACAAATTTGCTGTCTCTTCCCAACCTGACGTTCAAATTGAAATTTGCTCCTGTGAAAGCAAGGAGATAATTAGTGTATAGGCAGGGGGCTGCAGAACAGGGGGAGTGACTCAGCATGTTGTCTGATGGATGTTGCACTGCTGGATCCTCACTTGTTTGAGCACCGCTGACCTCACTGTCAGCACAGGAACGGTCCAGATCTTCACCAGCCAGCTGGGTGGCTCTATTTTTAAAGTCAATAAAGGACCTGGAGGTCAGGCATTCCTCCGCCAGTCTGCGGAGGAGAGTGTAATCAGGACACCCAACAGGCCAGGTGAGAAGGATACCTGGAATGTGTGGGTGATGCTTGGTGCTATGGACAGGATGAGGACATGATCCACAGGCAGATGAAAGTGTTTGAGAGAGAGTAAATGATGATGTCCTTTGAACTGGCAGTGAGTGAGATCCCTGTAGATGTGTGATGGGTTTGAGAATGAGAGAGTTGAGAGTGGTAAGAAGAGAGTGACTCACCCTGGCGGAACGGAGGAGATCATTCATTCTCTTTTGGTACTGAGTGGCTGTCCTCTTTTACTGGGTTTTGGTGCTGACCACCGTTGCCACTCCTCCCATGCTGGATTGATGACCTTGCTTACTGGCCTTCGCCCGGAGCGGGGTAGAGGACTTCACGCTGGGCCTCCACTGTGTCCAGTAGGCGCCCGAGGGAGGCGTCGCTAACTTTGGAGGCATGTTTCCTCCTTTGGGCAGCCATGACTTTTCAGCAGCTTCCGATCCCTTAGAGAGCTAGCTCTGTGCAGGGGCACCCAGATTATTGAAGGCCTGAGGTGAAGGTGAGGTGGGCGAATCAGAGGCTGCCCTACCAGCAATCCGGCGTATTTCTGAGAATGCATTAATAATGAGGCGGGACATACCAGGAATGGGATGATACAGCGTGAAAACCCGACATTATGGCCAGCAAATAAAATGTCCTTTTTCCTGTCCGCTACTGCACTTTGTGCAAATCTGGAATTCCGCCCTTCGTTTTCACTTCCTGGCTTTGATGAGAGTGAAAAGTAGATCAATATACATTTACGATGAATGGTTTTAAGAATTATTCCCTAATATTAGTGAGAGGCAGAGGATTAGCTTCTATATTTACCTGTAGTGTGGAGCTAAGGACAAACCATTCACCCTGGTTATGGAGCTGTGTTGCCTTGAATTAAAACAACAGTGTGTCACATAGTCCTATAAATCGTAAGTCAGTGCATTATAAAATCAGATAACTAAAAAAAAAGCTGATATCTACTGTTGATCATTTGAAGATTTTATTTTGTGTGTTACAATTAGACTGGATGTAGTAGAACATTGACTTTATAGAGCATACTTTGCAATATAATAAAGATATATTATGACATGCAATAGACCCAGTTTTAATTAAATCAAAAGTAGTAAATGTTAATTGTTTTCATTGAACTGTGTAGCACTGGAACAAATGAACCTTTCCAGGAATGTTCTCTCTTTCAGATCATGAAAGTTATCTAGAGCTTTGTTATCATGAAGCATTTTCTCAAAGGTATTGCCAAGTTTTTGTGGAATCAAAAGAAACACAGTTGGTTTTTAGAATTCTGGACAAATTTGCTGTCTCTTCCCAACATGACGTTCAAATTGAAGCCAACAGTGGATTAACTGACTTTAATCGTACCAGTGCCTTCTGTACAATGAAGCCCAGGTGTAGTTTCAAGGAAAAGCCTTGAATTTTGATTCAGCCTTGTGCAATTGTAATGTTCATGAACATGGCATTTTGTTTGTTGCAAAAATATACTTGATTTGGTAAATATCTAAAAGAACATTACAAACACTTCAAAATGGCCACCACAGTAAATGCAATGATATTCAAATTATCTACATGATGTTGCACTTTGAGGTGCTTCAATGCAATTGTGGTGCATATATTATTTACTGTATACATTCAATGTGAGTCATACAGCCCAAGGCATTTTATACAATTTCAGCCCCCTCAGTGCACTATGACTGAAAGGCCTTAGATAGCAACCTTTCCCCATGTTCATAAACATGACATTAGATTATTAAACTTTGTTTTACATTCTGAATTCCCTTCTCAGTCTTGTTCTATTGTATTTCACAGATACCCATTTTATTCTTGCCATTTAATCTCTCACTACTTTTCCTAACTATTAGTTTTAATATGTTCTTTTGTAATAATTGACAAGGTGCTAATACCGCCATGACAACGATATCAGAAGCATGGCAGTGGAAATCTATCACAGCTATGGTTGCAGCACTGGATGATGGTAAATGTGTGTGAAGCAACAATTATAAATGCAAATTATGAAATCAATTTCTCTCCATTCTCACGATCAGGAAATAATTTTGTGGGAGGGAAAGTATAAAATGGTGATGGGGTGGCGGGGGGGTCACAAATTACAGGGAGAGAGCAGTACTTTTTTCAGGGTGGAACACCTCCTCCTCCAGGTACAATGCCCTAAGGGGGCATTGGCAACCATGGAATTCCATTGGATTGGTCCATGGTTATGCTTGGTAGAGTACTGCAGTGGTTTGCTGTTTCCTTCTGCAGTACGGCTGACCAGGAAACTCTCCCGCTCTTACCGCCTGCCATCAGGCATATTGGAAGGATTTACAACCTGATGATCAACCTGTTTGGCCACACTTTCTACAGCCATCAAGTCCTGAAGCAGGACTTAAACTCAAGAGCTCCTGGCTCAGAGGTAGAGTCGCTACAACTGCAGCACAAGACCTGAAGGAACACCACTTTTAGAAAAAAAAAACCATTGAGATTTTGTCTTTGCCCAGATCAAGAACATTTAAAACATGAGAAATAATCAATGCTACAGTGCCATGAAATCCATATCAAATGTAGTTAATTTATTAGCAGCTTCATGGAATCACCATGGCAACTGTGTTAGAATAATACGTTAGTTATGAGGTTGGTGGAGGCGGTGTGGCGGGTGGGTTAAAATAGCTATAATCACAGAATCATTATGGTGTAGAAGGAGGCCATTTAGCCCATCATGTTTGCACCTGCTCTGAACATTTTAACTTAGTGCCATCTAACCCTGCACATTGTTTTTATTTCATTACTCATCCAATGCCCTTTTGAATGACTTAATTGAACCTGCCTCCACCACACTTCCAGGCAGTGCATTCCAAATCCTAACTACTCGCTGTGTGAAAAAAGTTCTCACCTCGCATTTGCTTCTTTTTCAAAACACTTTAAAACTGTGCCCTCTGGTTCTCGATCTGTTTATGAGCAGGAACAGTTTCTCCCTAAGTACTCCGTCCAGACCCCTCATGAGTTAGAAAACTTCTATCAAGTCCCCTCTTAGCCTTCTCCTCTCTGGCAAACAGTCCCAACTTCTCCAAACTTTCCTCATAACTGAAGTGTCACATCCCTGGAACCATTCTCGTAAACCTCTTTTGCACTCTCTCCAATGCATTCACATCCTTCCTACAGTGGGGCATCCAGAACTGTACACAATTCTCCTGCTGAGCTCTAATCAGTGTCTTATATAAGTGCATCATAACCTCCCTGCTCTTGTACTCTATGCCCCTAATGAAGCCTAGAATACTGTATGCTTCAGTAACAGCTCTCTCTACCTGTCCTACCACCTTTAATGCCTTATGTATATGTACACCCAGGTCTCTGCTTCTGCACACCCTTTAAAATAGTACCCTTTAATTTATACTGTCTTTCCATGTTCTTTGTACCGAAGTGTATCATCTCAAAATTCTCTGTATTGAGCTTTATCTGCCCACTCCATCAATGTGTCAATGTCCTTTTGAAGTTCTACACCATCCTCATCACCAGTTTACAATTCTCCCAAGTTTTGTGTCACCCACAAACTTTGAAATTGTCCCCTGCGCACCAAGATCTAAGTCATTTAAGCAAGGGTCCCAATACCGACCCTTGGGGAACTCCACTACAAACATTCTTCCAGCCCTAAAAATACCCATTAGTCATTACTCTGTTTCCTATCCCTCAGCCAATTTTGTATCCACGTTGCTGCTGTCTCTTATATTCCATGACCTAGAACTTTCCTCAAGTCTTTTGTGTGGCATTGTATCGAATGCCTTTTGGAAGCCAATATACCACATCAACGGCCTTGCCTTAAATCAACCTACGCTGTTATCTCTTCAAAAAAACTCCAGCAAGTTAGTTAGACATGATTTTCCTTTAACAAATCCATACTGACTCTTCCGAATCAATCCACATTTTTCCACGTGACTATTAATTCTATCCCGAACAATTGTTTCTAGAAGTTACCCCACCATCGAAGTTAAACTGACTGGTCTGTAATTGCAGGGTAGATCTTTACAACCTTTTTTTGAACAAGGGCATAATGTTTGCAATTGTCCAGTCCTCTGCCACCTCCTCTGAATCTAGGCAGCATTGAAAGATTATTGCCAGTGCCTCTGCAATTTCCACTCTCACTTCCTTCAATATTCTTGGATGCATCTCATCCGGTCCCGGTGCCTTATCAACTTTAAGTACCAACAGCTTACCCAATACCTCTTCCTTATCAATTTTAAACCCTTCTAGTGACTGGAGTTTCCCCCTCTGTCACCATGGTCTGGGCAGCATCTGCCTCGTATGTAAAGACAGATGCAATGTATTCATTTAACACTTCAACTAATGCTGATTGCTTTGATTTTGTTTCTTCTGGTTAATTTGTAGATTCAAGCCTGTGCCCCAGGGTACATCCGTCCTATTACTTTGTGGAGAGAAAGGCTGTGGCAAGTCAACAGTGATCTGCAACTGGCTAAAATACTTCACGCAGAAAAACCCGAATATCCTGGTGATAACTCACTTTGTGGGAAGTAGCTCTGCCAGCCACGACATCATGTCCTTTATGAGGCACTGTATTTTAAAACTACGTCATGAATATTTTGGTGAGTATAATTGTTTTTTAGAATCAAGCATGAGAAATATTTATGGACATTGTTAAGATCTATTGCTTGTCAGTAAAGAATAAACAACATGTCTTGTTTTTTATGAAAATGGAACCATTCGATATCTGTTAATTATGCAAATGCCTATTTCCTGCTGATTTTAAGATGGCTTGAGTGTAGAGAATATTTTTATAAAGGTATACAGAATAGGTGGTAATGGACAAAATTACCATGGGCAAAAAGTTGAACATAAACAAGAGTTTTTTTTTTAAGTAGGTTTGTGGAAGAAACGAAGTACGAAAGATTGGTTGATGTTTCACCCCTTTGACAGATCACTATTTTAGTGGGAGACAGAGCCAACACTCATGCTTTAGTTCTTAACTAGAGACTGACAAACATAGGTATTGTGCCAAGTTTTCAGGTGCTAAAGGAGCACCTAAGCCTCCAATACTGCAGGCAGTAAGCACATGCTCATTATGTGCCAGAAATGCACCACTTATCATATTGGTATTGGCAAAAAATCTAAGGGCAGAACTTTTAGCTCATTGTGCAGGCACGCACCCGACCCACGATTTCACACTGGCTGGCCCATTAATGGCCAGCCAACATGAAATGCATGCTGAAGTGTTCATTCCCTGGCCCGCCAATCGCGCCTGCATGCCTACCTAAAAGTTCTATGCTAAGTGTGGCCAGGGCCCATGTCAAAAAGTTGCAAATGCAAATAAGCGGCCGACCACCTGTGTCAGGCTGGCTGCAGTCAAGAAAAGCAGCCCAAGTGTGAGAAAACAAACAGTCCAAAAAAATGATGCTTAATTTGCCAGGACCTTTTTCTGAGTGTGTCCATTGGCGGCCTGACTCCTGCTCTCCCCCTACCAGTCAATTGTGACCCCCAGTGACACCATTCCCGCTGTCTTTAATTGGGAGGCAGTGCTAAGATCTCGTGGACCTCACACTCTGGAGGAACTGGACAGTTCACCCCCCCGCCCACTTTGGCCCACACATCCCTAATTCTTGGCCTGAGTTAAAATCGGGCCAGGATTGAAGATGGACCTTTTCTTTGTGGATGAGCAATAGTATGTGTCGATGTCAGCTCATTGGAAAGTGAATCTGAAATGATGCACAGTGAGTATGAAACATTTTTTATAACTGAATTTCAGGAGCTGTAGAACACCCTGATGCTTTCAGTGCAAATCCTACAGATATTTGGATGTTTCATATGATCCGCGAAGCCTTCATAGCAGCGATTGGTTTAAAACCATGTGTACTAGTGCTAGATGGTGCTGATCAACTAACTGGAACCCGTGGGTTGTCAGCGCAGCAGGTATTATTCTCATTATTAATGATAAATTTAAGATAAAACAGATCTTTAGAGCTTTTAAAAATTAAGGGCAGGATTTTTCAGATGATGCAGTTTCCTGCCCCCCACTTGGAAGTCAACGGGGAACCCATCCCCTCTGATCCCAGTTGCCCCACAGCCACTTTTAATCCTCCAAAGGGCGTTAATTGCCTAAGGTCGAGAATTCCACCCACATCTGGGGAGGAAGTCCCACCTTAGAGAGCTGCCAGCTAATCTGATTGCTGGCAGCTCCTTAGTCCCAGCAGCGCCAAGCTCGAGCAGATACAGATAGTTCCTGAAAAAGAAGATGTTATAGATGCCAGACTTCAGTTAAGTCCAGGGTATTGGTGGGGCCTGGCTGAGACTGCAGTCATTAGGGTGAGGGGCTGGGTTTGAGAGGCTATGGGGGCAGGTTAAAAGGGGGGATAGAGCCTTGTTGGGGAGGTGCTTCTGACGGGCACAGGAGACTCCCAAAGGAGTTGCCCCCATGCTGGCCCGACATCAACCCGCACAGTAAAAGCTGCAGGGCTACCCATCTGTCATGGGCTTCCCCTTGCCATGGGTAATATAGTGGTGGGTGTGGGATGAGGTACTTAAGTGGCCATTAATTGGCCACTTAAGGGCCACTATAGGTCCACTGGTGGGTGGGCTGCCAACGCCTCCACTGTTCCCCTGTAAAAAAGATGACAGGTAGGGGGGGGCATCTGATGGGCACAGAGGATCAGCGTGCAGGCCATGCACTGCCACCTTCAAACCAGGGGACTGAAAAAGTTTGCCTAAAGAATGAAAATCTAAGAATTATAATAATCCAAGTTTTATATGAAATAAAATATATATATTAGTAGTGATGTGAGTCTCTTGTGTATTCCATTCGTAATATTCAATGATAAGATAACAAAAGTGGAGTTTGTCTCAGTAATATGCAGCACCTGCACAGTTTATAATTGTCAAATCAATGATGAGGTCAAAATAGATCATAAATGTTACAAAGTTCAAATAGAAGGAGCTTGGATAAGGGTGTTGAAAAATATGAGCAAGGAAGTATATTGCGCATTGTGAATAACTAGTAAGCCTTGTCCATGCTTATTCTGCAAAATGCCCTTGTTCATTAATTAATACTAGCAGTGATTCCACTCCCTGCAGGTAAAGGAATTCTCATGGCTTCCATGGCCCCTCCCAGCTCAGTGCAAGCTTATTGTAACCACTGCCACTTCGAATCTTGCCTACAAATCAATTTCAAAGCATGAAGAAGCAAATGTGATGCAGCTTTCCAATAGAACTGATGATAAATTCAGAATCCATATCTTCCAGAAGCATCTGGCCATGCCCTACAAAGAAATAAACAAGAGCCAACTCCAAAGTATTGTGAGTAGAAAATTGAGCATGCTTCCAATCGTCATGGTTATTTTGGCTAACGAACTCCGTGTATGTGGAGCATTCAGAAATGAGACTGATTGTCTGGAGGAATATCTTCACTGTCATTCTGTTCAGGAGTTGTGGGCTGCTGTATTTAGGCGTTGGATTGAAGACTACAGTTGGGTTACTGAGAAAGGAACTGGTAGCAGAGAAAAATATATCTCTCCTTCCATTTCAGGTTAGTAACTATATTCTGTATGACAATAAAATAAATCCCCAAAGCTTATAAAACCCACAGAAAAAACTGACATGATGTCCACTTAAGTAATGAAGGTATGACATAACAGTTGCTTATCTATTAAATTTACAACTTTGTTCCATGTGTGTTCTGGTTTGCCCTTGAAAGCCAAATTCAATTCTCTTCCAAGAACAGTGGATAAGGTCACTTTTGTTGTGTTTAGTGATCAAAAAGGCTATTTTTCAAGAAGCAAATGTCCCCATGTAATCTCAGCTCTGTTAACCTGCAGAGTCCAGCTCATTAATATCTCCAGGAAGTCTGGAGACTGTGGCAAAGGGAGGGTACCCTGTTCCTTTAAGAGAATGCAAGTGTACTGATCGGTGACAGCACTGATGAATCACTGTACAGCGCAGGCAACTGGGAACTGTAAGTCTAGTTCTGGAGGTTTCTGAGTGAGCAAGTATGATCTAGTGCTCTGCCCTATGTCTCAATAAACCATCACTGTTTATTCTTACATCAGTCTCTCCCTGTTATTGATTGCAAGCAGCAACTGATGAGAACATAGGAAAGCGTGCAGTTAGAGAGTTCAGGTGGCCAACGAACTCATTTACCCAAGACATAAAAGTGGAGACGAGGATAAAGAGCAAGAGAAAATAAATTTCACGACACGTGAGCAAAGAATTGGAAAGAACATCTGTACTTACCCTGTAAAATAGGCGACAGCTGGCAATTGGAGCAAAAAGCAGTGCTGCAGTTTAAAATTAAAAAACCCTGCAGAATCGTGATCACATGGATCCCGCCAAAACTCAAAAAAAGGTCGAAACCCAGCACAGAAAAGCAGACAGCTGCAGAGACAGAGTTTAAAAAAACGGTGACTGCTCTTAAAATGGCAATACATTTAAAAGGGTAAATACATGAAAAATGGCCATGGACAGAAAGTTATAAGAGACCCCAGAGAGAGGGTAACTCCCCGGTAAGACAAACACCTAAATTTGTCATTACTTGGAAAGCCTCTCGGAAGTGCAGTCCCCTTGCAGTCGTTCACGATGCCGCAGTTCGGACATGTAGATCCAGCCGACCCCATTGCAGGTGACTGGTCTCGGTATGTCGAATGCCTAGCGTTCTTTTTTACCATTAATGACATCGCAGGGGAACAGAGCGATTCTTTTGTCCTCATGCAGGAGCAAAACGTAAGGGCTGATCCGCAGCCTAATGTCACCTAGTGCCTCAGCCTCGAAGACTTTCAATGAGTTAATAAAAATTGCACAGATCCACCTGAGACCAAAGAAGCCCTCAGCTACTAAGCAGTGCTTCAAGTTCAATTCAAGGAACAGGCTTCCAGAGGAGACAATAGCTGACTAGGTGGCTGTTTTAAAGGCATTAACAGAGCTTTGTGAATTCGAGACGTCCATTGGTGATATGTTGAGAGATCGGCTGAAATGCAGGATTGGAGATGATACTATCCAAAAGCGTTTGCTAGCCGAGCTGAGCCTAGACCTCAGTAAGGCATTAGAATCAGCTACCGTGATGAAGAGTGCTGTTAGAAATTCCAAAGTTATAAAAGATACACAAAATGGTGCCGTCCAACTGGTTGAACGGGACAATCCAGCAACAAAAGGCACAAAAACCTCGGACTCCGCAGAAAGGCAGGAAACGCTCTCAAGCTCCAAACCATTGAAAGACAATGACACTGCAGTGAAAATCCACAGCATGAATGAGAGAAATACATCCAGGCTGCCAGTGAGCGAACTACAACTCAAGCAAGTCGAGTACTTTTTCTACCACCACTATGGCCATGTAAAAAGGCGGCACTGCAGAGAAAGGCTAAAACAACATTATAAAGGCAGACGGAAAAATCATGAAGTATATCTCATGGAAGAGCCAGAAGAAATAGAAACAGACATCCATTCGTTATATAACCTCAAAGTGAGCCAAGTGAACCGAGCCAATCCAAGTAGTCATTACAGTTAACGGACAACCCATTAAGTTAGAAGTTGACACTGGAGTGTCAATGTACATCATTGGAGAGCACACATTTAGATATCTGAGTAAAGGAACCCATCCTTTAAAGTTAGAAGTTTTGGACACAAAAGTTGACACATACACAGGCAAAGAAAGAAATGTGAAAGGGGTATGTCAAGTAAGGTGCAGTATGAATCTGCAAAATTATCCCCATTTGTAATGTCAAGGAGGGGACCGAGTGTCCTCAGAAGGAACTGGCTGGGAGAGATAAATCTTGAAGGCCCGCTAAGTTCCCAATTCAAAACCAGAAGTGTTGCTGCAAGAAAATATAAGTACACAAAGACCCAATGGGAGAAGCCCGTAGAATTGTTATACCGGGACAGAATTCAAGCTGAAGTCAGCATCCTTCAAAAGGAAATGGAAAATCTATTAAAGGACTTTCGTGCGCTACAAAATTCAATCAACTCCCAATCTGTGCTACTAAAAAGATATTAAGAAGAAAAGGAAGAATCAAGTCTGTCTCTGGCCAAGTTAAGAAACAAATTAGCTGATATGTGATTCTCCAGCAAATTAATGGGAATAGAAAAAAATTGGAAGAGCTGAAACAGCAGCTGCATAAAAGCCCTGAAGTTGTAAAGCTAGAAGGTCCTGAATTCTCAGAAGAGCTGTCAGAAAACCCAACAACTGAGTTCATTCACGTTCAGCTCGCGCCCAAGTCTAGTCCAGGCAACAGTGAAATTAAAGAGAAGACAGAGATACGGGTCAGTGCTACCAAGAAAAGGACACACAGGAAGAAAAAGAGAAATCATTAACAGTCCTTGGAAAGAAAAACAAAAAGACATCTCCTCACACATCATGTAGCTCATCACTGTATTGCTTTGCGCTTGTTACCCTTTACCTGTTTCAGCTTGGAGGGGAGGGACAGCATGAGTGAATGTGATACAGGGTAATTTGATAAGGTGGATTCAAAATTGGCTTCGTTGCAGCAGGCAGAGAGTGATAGGAGGATGCTTTAGTGACTGGAAGCCAGTGTCCGGTGGCGTACCACAGGGATCTGTGCTGGGTCCCCTATTATTTGTCATTTATATAAACGACATAGGTGACTATGTGGGGGGTAGGATTAGTAAGTTTGCGGATGACACAAAGATTGGCCGGGTGGTTAACAGTGAGATTGAATGTCTTGGGCTACAGGAAGATTTAGACGGGATGGTCAAATGGGCAGATAAGTGGCAGATGGAATTTAACCCTGAAAAGTGTGAGGTGATCTATTTTGGAAGGAGTAATTTGACAAGGAAGTATTCAATGAACGGCATGACACTAGGAAGTCCTGAGGAACAAAGGGACCTTGGCATGTGTGTCCATAGATCTCTGAAGGCAGAGGGGCACGTTAGTGGGGTGGTGAAAAAGGCATATGGGACACTTGCCTTTATCAATCGAGGCATAGATTACAAAAGTAGGGAGGTCATGGTGGAGTTGTATAGAACTTTGGTGAGGCCACAGCTGGAGTATTGTGTGCAGTTCTGGTCGCCACATTATTGGAAGGATGAGATTGCACTGGAGGTGGTGCAGAGGAGATTCACCAGGATGTTGTCTGGGATGAAACATTTAAGTTATGAAGAGAGGTTGGATAGACTTGGGTTGTTTTCATTGGAGCAGAGAAGACTGAGGGGCAGCCTGATCGAGGTGTACTAGAGTATGAGGGGCATGGACAGTGTGGATAAGGAGCAGCTGTTCCCCTTACAAGGGGGCGTAAGTTCAAGGTGAGGGGACAGGAGGTTTAGTGGGGGGATGTGAGGAAAATCTTTTTTACCCAGAGGGTGGTGACGGTCTGGAATGTGCTGCCTGGGAGGGTGGTGGAGGCAGGTTGCCTCACATCCTTTAAAAAGTACCTGGATGAGCACTTGGCAAGTCATAACATTCAAGGCAATGGGCCAAGTGCTGGTAAATGGGATTAGGTAGGTAGGTCAGGTATTCCTCACATGTCGGTGCAGACTCGATGGGCTGAAGGTCCTCTTCTGCACTGTGATTCTGTGTGACTACATCCGGAAGATGGCGAAATCATCCACTAAAGGACATAGTGAGCAACTGCCCCTGAAAAGGAGGCCTCAGAAACACCAGCTGAGGTTGTTGGGCTACCACACTCAACCCGTCAAAGGCGGCCTCCTGAGAGACTTGATCTGTAAATAGTTAGTGTTTTAAGCTTGTTAGCTGTATTTTAAGTAAAGGGGAAGGGCTGTGGTAAAGTGAGGTCCCCTGTCCCTCTCAGAGAATGCAAGTGTACTGATCATGTGACAGCACTGACAAATCACTGTACAACTGGGAACTGCAAGTCCTGTTCTGGAGGTTTGGGTGAGCAATGATCTGGTGCTCTGCCCTTTGCCTCAGTAAACCATCACTCTTTATTCTTACATCAGTCTCTCCCATTTTTGATTGCAAGCAGCAATTGATGAGAACATAGGAAGGCATGCAGGTAGAATTTAGTTGGCCAACCAACTCATTTACCCAAGACAAAACAGAGACCAACAATGGCTTAATAGGAAGTGTAGAAGTGCATGCCAGGAGCAGCATCAGGCATACCTTAGAATGAGGCACCAACATCAAACATTGGCTGCAGACCTTTCTGAGCAGGCCCATGACCAGTGAACTAGAGTAATACTCTATGGCCCTACAATATAGGAACAAGGGAAAGCCATTTAGTCCCTCAAGTCTCTCCCACCATTCAATGAGATCATGGCTGATCTGCCATTTAACTCCATATACCCACCACTGCCCCCACCCTTTACTACCTTTGGTTAATCAAAAATTTATCAATCTCAAATTTAAAATTAACAATTGATCTAGCATCAATGGCCATTTGCAGAAAACAGTTCCAGACTTCTGTCATCCCTCCTGAAAGGTCTGGTTCTGACTTTTAGAATATGCCCCAAGTCCTAGACTCCATGGCCAGTGGAAATAGATTATCTCTATTTTCCTATTTGAGGAAAATAGATTGTTTATTTGTTTAAAACTTAGATCAAATCATCCCTTAATATTTGAAATTTCGGGGAATTTCTCATTGTGATTTAACCTTTGGAGTCAGATATTGTTCTGGTAAGTCTGTGCTGTTCTCCCTCCAAGGCCAAAATATCCTTAGGTGTGGTGTCAGCCTGGTCATATAGCATTCCAGGTGTGGTCTGACCAAGTTGATCAATAGTTGTAGCATAACTTCTATCCCCTTATATTCTAGAGGGCTAGAGAACAAAGACCAGAATCCACTAGCTTCTTTGTTTATTTTATGTACTTGTTCAAAACATTTATATGATCTATGAACTCCCAATTCTCTTAGGACATCCACTGTTTCTAGCTTTTAAGCATTTGGAAATTACTCTGTTCCAACCTTTTTAATTTCCTCATATTTGTCCCCATTGTACTTATGCCAGAATTTTACACATTCAGTAATTTGTAATAATAATAGCCTGTTTTTGTCTGTCTGATTTTGATTGGTCAGTTTATGATGTGTTAGTGGGTTTATTTGGTGGGCAGAGTCTGGTGCATGAAAAGGCAAATGGGGCACGTCGAGGACTGGAGTGCATGACACACGTGTGGCTGCTAATGCACAAAGATGGTGACAGTAGGGCGGATAGTTCGGTGGAAAATTTTAAAAACAGTGAAAGGTAAGGAGAGCCCAACAACAAGGTTGCTTTGGCTGGAGAGATTGTTTCCGTGAGGGATGGGATGGGGTTGATGGGAGGAATGGGGATGGCAAGAGCAGAAAGGAGATGGTGTGGGAGGGATGGAAGGAATGGGATGGGTTGACATGAGGGGGATAGCATAGGAAGAATGGAATGACATGGGATGGGGATAGCATTAGAGAGGTGGATGAGATTATGGAATTGGTTAAGTGTGGAAAAAGGGCAGGAACAATTATTTGATTCGACTTATTCAAAAGCTGTGCTAAAAATGAAGGTTCACTACATGTGAATGAAAAAACTTTAGAAAAGCTGCCAAGTGAATAAAAAGAATACATCAGCTTTGATTCCATAGATGAAGATGATAACAGTCTATACCCTGCAGAATTTCTAGTCTAACTCCAATGGACATGCCATTACATAAATTTAGGCTTAAGGAAGGAGAACTTATAATGTTACTTTGAAATTTTAATCCTAAACAAGGACTTTATCATGAAACAAAATTGGTACAGTGGTTAGGAAGCTGTCTTATTTGATAATAGATGGAGTTATAACAGGCAGATTTCAAGAAAATAGATTGTTCATTCCTTGAATAACATTGAGCCCATCAGATGTAAACTTGCCTTTTGGACTAAGGAGAAAACAGTTCCCAATTAGACTTTCATAATTTATGCACATAGACAAGTCACAAGGCCAGACTCTTTTGATGAGATTTGCATTTATATTCCTTAGAAATGTTGCTTTTTACAGAATGAGAAGTTTGATTCTGTTAAAGTCTTTAGTGAAAGAATAATTAGAAATCCCTGATTTAAGGAAGTAGTGTTGCAATAAAGATATTGGGGTGAATCTTCCATGGAGCGGCTATCACCATTGGATTACCATCCACTGTTATTTTCCAACCTTAGACTGGAGCTCCACGTTTCTTGCCCAGACTTCTGACTAGTCAGGTTGTTCACGGGGTGGGAGGGGTAGTCGGGGGAATGCGGGCAGGTCAGGTGGGCGGTCATCAAGAGGAGGCCGGGGAGGATAGTTGGGTATGGGGGATGGGGGCTAGCCTGAGGGGTGGGGTGGGTAGTTGGAGGATGGGGACCAGTTGGTGGGTCCAGGGGGTAGTTGTGTGTTCAGGTGGAGTAGGCGGGGTTGGGGAGTAGTTGGGAGGGCTGTTAGCTTGGGGGATAGGGTTCTGTAGTGGGAATGTCCATTGGTGGGGGGGGAGGGGGTCAGGGTTCAGTAGTAGGAGTTAGAACTGGTTTTAATGCTTCTGACATTTCCTGGGTAACTGTTCTGCAAAGTCAGAACCATCCAAAGCCTCAGACTTTGGGCAGAATCTTCTGTTCAGTGTGTGGGGGTGGGCCTGGCACGCCAATGCGTAAAATGACGCCCAGTGACGTCGGGTGTGCATCCCGACATCACCGCGCGTCATTCTGACCTTTTGTTTGGCGGGCAAGCAGCGGAGTTGGCTGTGCACCTGCTGAGCTGTCAAAGGCCAGTTAAGGCCATTAGTAAAACAATTAACCAATTTGACAGGGCTGCCCGTCCAACCTTAAGGTTGGCAGGCAGGCGAAGAGCCCAGGCGGCCTTCACCTTTTTCATGAAACCTCATTCACAGGCAGGATGAGGTTTCATGAAGGGTTTATTAAATTAATAATTTTTTATAATACATTTCATAAACATGTCCCAGCTCATGTGATACTGTCACATGAGGGGACGTGTAAATAATTTTTTACCTTCTTTATTAAAAATTCTTATTTTGAAATTAATCTCCGAGGCAGCTCCATGCCTTGGAGATTACTGGTCTCTTTTGCACACATGCGCGAAAGAACGCAGGCCCCTATTTTCCCTCCTCCCCCCCACCCGCACAGATAGCGCTCTACTGGGCACACGTCACGCTGGATGGGCCTTAATTGGCCTGCCCATTTAAAATGGTGGCACGTGGCTCCGCACCAGCTTCTGAATGGCCCGCCCGACGGGGATAAAATACTTCCCTTTAAATCGGAGTTTGAGGTTTCCACAAGCAGGGTAACTGCCAAATGGAAGTTGAACTTCCCAGGCAATTCCTGTGCAGACCTTGTGTGGGGACTTACGAGTGGTCCCCCAACACACTTTCCAGGGTATGACCCTCCGGAGAATGGAAGATCTGGGCCATTAATTTGACCCCAGATGTTTTGCAGAGCTCTGCTGGTCTATTAGTATTTCTGAAATTTTAAGCTTCCATCTAGACTGCTTACAATGCTGTCTTTCTTTTCGTCATAGGCAAACTTGGACATGTGGCTTTCCATCCCATCATCTAAGTTATTACTCAATATGGTGAATAGTTAAAGCCTCAGCACAGATCCTTACAGAATACCATTAGTCACATCCTGCCGATTAAAGTGCCTGCCCATTACCCCTATTTCCTGCCACTCAGCCAAATTTCTGAACAGGGTCAGTAATTTCCCTTCAATTCCATAAGATTCAATTTTTAGCTAACAGTCGTTTATGAGGGATTTTATCAGATGTCTTCTGGAATGTGTACAAACAACATCCATAGGCATTCAACTGCCCACAACTTCAGTCAAGAATTGGTGGTGGACAATCAGAAAACTAATTGATTAAAAGAGAATATAAACATCCCCATCTTCAACAATGGCAGTACCCAGTATGTGAGTACAAGAGACAAAGCTGAAGTGCTTGCTAAAGTTGATCCCACTTTCCCACTGCCAATGTCTAGCCAATCGATTCATCCATGTCACATTAAAAAATGACGTGGCATAGGCCTGACAATATCCTGGCTCTAGTGCTGGCAACATGCATGCTGGAACTGACTGGGCCTCTAGCCAAGCTGTTCTAATACAGCCAAGACACTGGCATCAACCCAACAATGGAAAATTGCTTAGATATGTTGTATCCATAAAAGCAGGACAAAACTAACCTGGCTAATTGCTGTCCTATCAGATTCCTCCCAATGGGAGAAGTCCTCAACTGTTCTGGTATGAGAAATGCACTCACCAGTAGCCTGCTTGCTAAACTTCAGACTGAAATCAATGACTTCAAAACAAGAGCTGAATCCCAGAAGACAGCCACCTTTGCTATCAAGGCAGCATTCAAGTACGTGTAGTGCCAAAAATCTAGCAAATCTGTAGCTCAAGAAGAAAACTTTCTGGTAGCTGGAGACATCTGAAAAAGGAAGATGGCTGTTGCTGCTGGAAGCCAATCATTGCACCCTAGGACATCACTGCAGGAGTTTCACAGGGAAATAATTTCAGATGAAACACCTTCAGCTGTTTCAATGATTTTACTTCCAATGTAAGGTCAACAGTGCAATTATATGCTGATGTTTCTGCAGTGTTATGCTCCATTCACAGTTTCTCTGAAAATACAGAAGCCATATCAGCTTAGAGCAAGATATGGACAATTATCTCAGCCCCAGGGCATTGCTGCAGGAGTTCCTCAGGGTAATGTCTAGACCCAACAATCTTCAGCTGTTTCATCAATGACCTTTCCTCTATTATAAGATCAGAAGTAGGGATGTTTGCAGTCAGGTTTGCAGGTGATTGCACAATGTTCAGCACCATTTGCGACTCCTCGGATACTGCAGCAGTTTGTATCCGTATGCAGCAAGACCTGGACAATATTCAGGCTGGGCTGATAAGTGGCAAGTAACATTCATGCCACACAAATGCCAGGCAATGATCATCTCCAACAGGACAATCTCTCCTTGACATTCAATGGCATCACCATTGCTGAATCCCCCACAATCAACACCCTAGGGATTATTATTAACCAGAAGCTGAACTGGACCAGCCATATAAATGCTGTGGCTACAAAAGCAGGTCAGAGACTGGGGAATTCTGCAGAGAGTAACTCACCTCCTGACTCCCCAAAGTCTGTCCACCATCTACAAGACACAAGACAGGTGTGTGATGGAATACTCTCCAGTTGCCTGGATGAGTGCAGCTTCAACAACACTCAAGAATTTCAACACTATCTGGAATATAGCAGCCTGCTTGACTGGCCCCCCATCCACCACCTTACACATTCACTCTCTCCACCGCTGACGTTGTGGCAGCAGTCACAGTATCTTTACAGTGCAGAAGGAGGCTATTCAGCCCATTGAGTCTGCACTGGTTTTCTGAAAAAGCATTTTACCTAGCCCCTGCCTTATCCCTGTAACCATGCACATTCTCTTTTCAGGTAGCAATCCAATTCCCTTTTGAATATCTTGAACGAACCTGCCTCTACCACCCTTCTTGGAAGTTAATTTTGGACTCCAACCACCCTCTGGGTGAAAAAAGTTTCTCACATCACATTTACTCTTTTTGCCAATTATTTTGAATCTATGCCCTCTAGAATTCTTGATGTTCTCTTGAGTGGGAACAGTTTCTCACTATTTACCCGGTCCATACCCCTCAGGATCTTGAATACATCTATCAAGTCTTCTCTCAGCCTTCTTTTCTCCAAAGAAAACAGTCCCAACCTCTCCAATCTATCCTCATAGCTGCAGTTCTTTATCCCTGGAATAATTCTTGTGAATCTCCTCTATACTCTCTCCAATGCCTTCACATCCTTCAAGTATGGCACCCAGAACAGGATGCAATACTCCAGATGAGGCCTAACGTCTTATACGAGTTCAACATTAGCTCCTTACTCTTGTATTCAATGCGCCTATTTATAAATCTTAAGGTGCTATATCCATTATTAACTGCTCTCTCAACATGGCCTGCCATCTTCAATGACATATGTACATATACATTAAGGTCCCTGTTCCTGCACCTCCTTTAGTAGCTCTCCCTTTATCTTATACTGTCTGACCATATCTTTCCTGCCACTTCTCCTCATTGAACTTCATCTGCCACTTGTCTGCCCGATTCTCCAACATGTCTATGCCCTTTTGAAATTCAAGACTATCCCCATCACAGTTGACAACATTTCCAATCTTCATATCATCTGCAAATTTTGAAATCATGCCCTGTACACCAGAGTCTAGGACATGAATATATGTCAGGAAGAGCAAGGGTCCCTGAGGAACTCCACTACAAACCTTCATCCAATCTGAAAAACAACCATTTATCAGTACTGCTTTCCTGTCACTCAACCAATTACTTATCCAAGTGCCTACTTTCCCTTTTATTCCATGACCTAGAAGTCAGTTGTGTGCCACTGTATCAATTGCCTTTTGAAAATCCATATATACCACATCAGTGTTTCCTTTATCAGCCTTCTCTGTTACTTCCTCAGAACTCCAGCAAGTTAGTTAACCATGATTTTCTCTTGATGAATCCATGCTGGCTTTCCTTAATTATCGTTTACTTGCCTAAGTGATTATTAATTTTATCCCGTACTATAGTTTCCAGAAGTTTCCCTGCCAGAGGTCAAACTGACTGCCTAACTAGTTGCCAGCTTTATCCTTGCATCCTTTTTTGAACAAAGGTGTAACATTCACAGTTCTCCAGTCCTCTGATACCTCCCATGTCTATGGAAGATTATCACCAGTGCTCCTGCAATTTCCACTGTCAATTCTCTCAGTATCCTTGGATGCATCTCATCCAGTCCTGTTACCTTCTATTTTAAGCAAAGATAGCCTTTCCAACACCTTCTTCCTCTCAATTGTAAGTTCTTCTAGTGTACCAGTTACCTCCTCTCACCTTGGCCTGGGTAGCAAGTTCTTGCTTTGTAAAGGCAGATGCAAAATACTCATTCAATAGCTCTGATATTTCTCCAGCTTTTACATGCAGGTCCCCATTTTTGTCCCTAATCGGCCCCACTGTCTTTTGCCACCCTTTTCATTATTTACATGCTTATAGAAGACTTTGCGATTCCCTTTTATGTTCGCTGCCAGCATCTTTTCATGCTCTCTCCCTGCTTCCCTTATTAGTTTCTTCATTTCCCCTCTGGTCATTCTATATTCAACCTGATTCTCCATTGTATTTTCTATCTGACATCTGTGATCCGCATAACTTCTTCCTTTTCATCTTTACCTCTATCTCTCGTCATCCAGGGTGATCCGGATTTATTTGTCCTACCTTTCCCCTTAAAGAAAGTCAATCTTGACATTGCCTGCAATACTTTTTCTTTGAAGATGGCCTATTGTTCAGCTATTTTCTTTTTTGCCAACATTTGATTCCAACTCACTCGACTCAGATGCATTCTCATCCCATCGAAGTTGGCTCTCCCCCAATTAATTATCCCTGCTCTGGATTGTTCCCTGTCCTTTTTCATGAATAACCTAAACCTTATGATACAATGGTCACTGTCCTCTAGAGGCTGCCCCATTGATAATTGATCCACTTGGGCCAACTCATTCCCTAGAACCATGTCCAAAAGTGTATGTCCTCTCATTGACCTGGAAACATACTGCTGTAGAAAATTATCTTGAACACATTCCAGGAACTCTCAACCCTCTTGTACTATTCATATCCCAGTCTATATTTGGATTTTTGAAGTCCCCCATTATGATTGCTCTAACTCTTGCACCTCTCCATACTTTCTTTGCAAATTTGTTTCTCCACATCCCTTCCACTAGTTGGCGGTCTATATACTACACCAATCAATGTTATTACACCTTTTCCATTCCTTAACTCTAGCCAGAGAGATTCTATCCTTGATAGTCTGTACCATCTACAACAGGGTTGTTCAATGTGTGGCCTGCCAGCCGAATGCAGCCCACGAGCCCCCTCTATGCAGCCCCTGGAGCTAGTTTTCAAAATGACGGTCAAACAGGTAAGTTCGAATGGAAGATTCTGCATGGAGCTGCTCCTCCAATCACAGGCTGTTTCTCTCCTGCGTTCGCTGCTGATAGATTCACTAGTGAGTGAGGCTCAGGCAAGTTTGAATGGGGCCCAGGTGGACTGACGTACAACACGAGGCAGCAGGAACAGTGTCCAGTGGTATCTGAGAAAATGAGTATGGTGGGGCAGGGCGGGTGTGTGCATGTGTGTGTCCATAAGTCTGTCTCACACAGGGTTCTCATTCACCCTCATCCATACACACCATCATGCACACTCTCAGTGGGGGAGGGTAAGTGAGTGAGCACCTTGAGACTAGGAGTGAGCCAGACTCACCCTATTATTATGCACTGATTTTTTGATCCGCAAGTTTTTCTTTTCATACCTCAGTTTTATTTTGAAATTCATGTTTTTTGTTATGCTAAAGCTTATCCTTCTGAAATTTGCACATCTGTCTCTTGAGTGAGAAAAACTTTGAAATGTGGACCCCTATGTGAAAAGGTTGGGCAAGTCTGATCTACAAGCTGCACTGCAGCAATTCACCAAGGCTCCTTGGACAGCATCTCCAAAACCCACAACCTCTACCACCTAGAAGGACAAAGGAGTAGATGCATGGAAAAACTGCCACCTGCAAATTCCCCTCCAAGTCACTCACCATCCTGACTTGGAACTATATTGCAGTTCCTGCACTGTTGCTGGGTCAATATCCTGGAACTCCTGTCCTAACGGCACTGTGGGTGTTCCTACACCACATGGACTGCAGCAGTTCAAGGCGGCAGCTTACCTCCATCTTCTCAAGGTGAAATAGGGATGGGCAATAAATGTTGGCCTGGCCAGCAACTACCAAACCCCATGAAAAATATTTTAAAATATTCACATTTGACAATGCCAGATAACCTTTAGAGCAGTCACAAGTAATGACCTCCACCAATGAGAAAAGGCTCAGCGACCTCTTCCTAACCTTGACTGACACCAGCATTACGAAGTGCTCCTCCATCAACACTATTAGATACAAGCACAAGTGAAGCCGGGTATTCTATATTAAACAGCTTATCTCATGACTCCTCAGAACCTTGCCACCATTTATAACGATCAAGTAAAGACTCTGCCTGTGTGGATACAATGTAACAATACTCAAGAACACCATTCAGAAATGAGCATTTGGTTTGATTGTGTCCTTCCACTGGACTCAATATCCATTCTTTCAACCTGTGTATTTTGGCTGCAGTAAATATATACGCGCACTATCTACTGCAACGCACAAAATTTATTCCCGTAACAACTCCCAGCCTAATGACCTCGACCACCGAGAAATAAATAACAGCAAGACCATTGGAACAGCATTAGCTCCAATTCCTCCTTCAAGTCACACATCAACATGACTTGGACATGACTACTTCATCTCTTCATTGTTGCTGGGTGAAAATGATGAATTCCCTACAGCTGTTCAGGAGAAGATCCTCCCTCCGACCTCAGGGCAACTGGAGATGGGCAATAAAAAAAACCTTGAGAACCCCACTGTTAAATTGGCTTGCCATAAGGACCTGGAGGTCACTCACAGTATTGCCCACATCTTCAAAACAAATAACAATTTTAAAAAGTCTGAAAGAAATGAGAACTTGCATTTATATAGCACCTTCCTTGACCTCAGGGAATCTCAAAATGCTTTACAGCCAATGAAGCACTTTTTTTGTAGTCACTGTTGTAACGTAGTAAATGCGACAATCAATTTGCACACAAAGTTCCCATAATGGGAGGCAAACAACAATGTGATAATGTCTAGATAATTAGTTGTAATGATGTTACTTTGAAGATACAAATGCATTCTTCTGAGGAGTATCAACCAGGACAGATGAAAGCAATTTTTGCAACCGGTAGAGAATGAGTGGGCGATAGGATGATATGCTCATGCTTCCTGACATGAAACCCATCATTCGAGGCCCAGGACCCATTTATATGCTGTCAGTAATATTTGTCAAATGAGTGCTCTGATTCTGGGAAGACTAGTAGTTCGCTGGCTCCCACGCTGAGCCAACCAGCAAACAGAGATTGGTTGGGGAGGGTCTCAGATGGACCAGCACCATCCTGGAATCTTTATGTGGGCCCAGGGCATACTAATTAAAGACATTAATTTGACAATTCCTGGGTCGCTTTGTGAACAGCCTCCAAGGACCTCATGGCAAACCAGTATTGCAGTGGGGGCCTTAATCGAACCTTAGACTCCTTATTTGCAAATGTAAAATGGCAAAATTCCTGTTTCAAGTAAGGACAGGACCGTGGCTGTTACCAGTATGCCTGGGTGTGTGGTGTGTCCATCCAGCTCTGATTCTCTGACTTGTGCACTCGGAGTACAGTTTTGCACATTTAACCTCACCTGTGCCAATTTTTGTGCAACATTTCAGGGAACAGGCCTGGAACACGATGTGCATGTTCTAGTGACTCAATGCTGGCAATAGTCTGGATCATTTCTCTCTCTCTCATTAATGGCAGGTTGTCTGTGGTCCACACATTTTTTTTTATTCGTTCATAAGATGTGAGCATTGCTGGCTAGGCCAGCATTTATTGCCCATCCCTAATTACTCTTCAGAAGGTGTTGGTGAGCTTCCCTCTTGAACCACTAGTCCATGAGGTGTAGATACACCCACCATGCTGTCAGGGATGAGTTCCAGATTTTGACCCAGTGACAGTGAAGGAATGATGATATATTTCCAAGTCAGGATGCTGAGAGACTTGGAAGGGAACTCCCAAGTGGTGGTGTTCCCATCTGTCTGTTGCCTTTGTCCTAGATGGTAATGGTAATGGGTTTGGAAGATGCTGTTGAAGGAGGCTTGGTGAGTTCCTGCAGTGCATCTTGTAGATGGTACACACTGCTGCCACTGTGTGTCGGTGGTGGAGGGAGTGAATGTTTATGGATCGGTTGCCAATCAAGTGGGGCTCCTTTGTTCTGGATGGTGTGCAGCTTCTTGATTGTTGTGGGAGCTGCACTCATCCAGGCAAGTGGGGAATATTCCATTACACTCTTGATTTGCACCATGTAGATGATGGACAGGCTTTGGGGAGTCAGGAGGTGAGTTACTGGCTAGTCCAGTTCTGTTTCTGGTCAACAGTAACCCCCAGGATGTTGATAGTGGGGAATTCAGCGATGGTAATGCCATTGAATGTCAAGGGGCGATGGTTAGATTCTCTTGTTGGAGATGATCATTAGCATTGTTTTACTCTTTGACTTATCAAATGACATAACTTTCTTTGAAAATAGTCATATTCTTATAAGCCCATGCCAATTTTCAAAGTACACTCAGCCATACATATTGACAAGTTATGGGTGCACTGCCTGTGATTTTTCCAGTCATGGACAGAAAATCACAGACAGTGCACAAAATTTGTCTGTACATTCACAAGGTGCAGGAGGCAGGGGAACAAATGACGATATTACATCAAACAAAATACCACAAATGCTGGAAACCTGAAATAAGAACAGAAAATGGTGGAGGCACTTAGCAGGTCTGGCAACATCTGTGCGGGGAAAAACCAGAGTTGACGTTTTAAGTTGATTATCTATCATCAGAACTTAGCTGCCTTCCAGTACCTTGCTCTTCTTTGGATGACAGCCTAGGCGGTGAGTATATTCAGGTTATTTAACTATGAATACCATCACAGTCAAGCTGTATCCTGATCTCCGTCTGATATTCCGTGCATCTCCGTTGTCCAGCTGGAGTCACTGGGCCTGAGGACCCTGACTGAGATCAATTTCTTCTTCCCACTTGTGTTTTCACACATTATTTGAAATTAAATTTACTGAAGAATGAACCATGTGATTTGTTACATTGTGTGAATGCAACTGGATAGCAGCATTTCAAGGGAAGCTAGATAAGCATTGGACAAAGCAAGGAATCAAAATATATGTTATTAGGGTGAGGTTAAGTATGGAGGGAGGAGGCTCAAGGGGAGCATAATGACCAGCATGGACCAGTTGGGTCAAATGTCCTGTTTCTGTGCTATAAGTTATATGTTAAAAAAAAACTATATGCAGTTGCAAGAATTTTTTAAAATACCATCAGTAAGATTGCTCCTTCCACACAAATCCAATCAGCCTCATGCATGCTAATACTTATGGAGCTAAATAGGCAGATAAAATATAAAAGTAAATTTTGCAAGGTCTTGCACAGTCCAAGAGGCTTCACACACAACCAAAACATAGCGGACAATTGCAAATATCAGCAAACTGTATATCAGTAAAAGAACTCTTGTTAGATTCCATTTGGAGTAAGGATATTTTGATCTTGGAGGGGGTGCTGCACAGATTCACCAGTATAATACTGTTGCTAAAGGGTTAAATTATGAAAGCCTAGAGTAGGCTTGTATTCCCTTGAGTAAAAAAGATTAAGGTGTGGCCTAATTAAGTTGTTGGTAGGGTAAGTAGAGAAAAAACAATTTTCTCTGGTAGGGAAGTCTGGAATAAAGGAGCATAACGTTAAAATTAGAGATTGGTTATTCAAGGGTGATGTCTGAAAACTTTTCAAAGGGTTATGGGAATATGGAACATTCTCTGGGGCATTTTCCAAATTTGAAAACAGATCAATAGATTTTTGTTAGGCGGGGGCATTAAGGGTTATGGAGCCAAGGCTGTTAATGTAGTTAAGATGCAGAGCAGCCATGATCTAATTAAATTGTAGAATAGGTTCGAGGAGCTCAATGGTTAGTTCTGTTCCTATGTTGCCGACCAACTGATGCACAAGGCTTCACAAAATTTACCCATTCCTCTAAAAGGAATTTAGAACCATAGAAAAGTTACAGCACAGAAGGAGTCCATTCTGCCCATCTTGTCCATGTCAGCCCGAGGACACCTAAGTGCCCTTTCTAATCATACATTCCTGCACCCGACCCATTGCCCTGCAGCTTACAGCACTTTAGGTGCAGATCCAGGTACTTTTTAAAAGAGTTTAAAGTTTCTGCCTCTACTACCAACTTGGGCAGCGAATTCCAGACACCCACTACCCTCTGCGTAAAAAAGTTCTTCCTCATGTCCCCCCCTACACCTTCTGCCACTTATCTTGAATCTATGTCCCCTGGTTCTAATTTGTATTAAGAATTAGAGGAATTAAAGGAATGAAAAATCAAATGCACTTCCTGTAACTATTTGAATTTTAAGATCTGTGGAAACTCTTTTCCCACATAAAAGTTTTTTGTGTTCCTTTTTGCAATTCTATTTGTACCACATTGCAGGAATGAAGGGCTGGGTAGTTGATATCCTTTGTCTGCTTAGTGTATCTCGTTGTGGATTAAATGAGGAAGACATCCATCAGCTTCTTAAATTCCTGGGCTATAAAGGGACCAACGAGGTCAGTAGCTTTGACTGGGCTGTCTTTCGTACTGCGTCCATGGAATGGATACAAAAAAGGCCGGATGGATTGTTAAATTTCACCCACCAATCTATGCGGGATGCTGTAGAATACCTCCTTCTCGGTAAGATAGTCTTGTATTAAAATTGGAAAGGAACAGTTCAATTTTTAAGCCATGTTTTATTTGCATTATTTTCATGTGAACTATTGACATATTCACAAAAAATAGCACTTTTCATTGTCCTTGTACTTAAGCAGTAACCAATTACCATGAAATTAAATGTATATCTGTGGCAACAGTAGTACAAACTGCACTTAGAGAATGCTGTGAGAAATTTCTATTTCTGTTACAATAAAAAGGCTCACACTGATCCATGAGTAAGAACCCAACTAAACAAGGGCCAGGATTTTCCCCTCAGCGATTTGGGGGCGGGGCCCGCTCGCCGAGGGGAAAATGATGTGGGATGACATCGGGAGGAATCCCCAACGTCATCCTAGTCCCTTTAAATTTTTAGGAAGGCGGGTGGACAGTGAAATCACCTGCCGACCTATCAATGGCCAATTGAGGCCATCGACAGGCTAATTAAGATAATCAAAGACCTGCCCGTCCAACCTTAAGGCTGGCGGGCAGGCCAGGAGCCCCAGTGGGCTGCAGATTTATCATGAAACTTCATCCACTGGCAGGATGAAGTTTCATGTCCGTTTTTTAAACATTCAATAAATTTTATGTGTTTATTATTACGTTGTCACATGAGGGTAGTTGATATCCTTTGTCTGCTTAGTGTATCTCGTTGTGGATTAAATGAGGAAGACATCCATCAGCTTCTTAAATACCTGGGCTATAAAGGGACCAACCAATTAATAATATTAATATTTATCTATTTTTAGACTTTACTTACCTCTCACGAATCTCCCTGAGACAGGACTTTGCCTCAGGGAGCAGTGCTCTTTCAGGCGCATGCGCGAAAGAGCGCACTTTGACAGATGGGGAATCCCTCCACCCCCCCGCACAGGAAGCGCATAGCACTTCCTGTCGTGCAGGCCGCTGGGTGGGCCTTAATTGGCCCACCCACTCAAAATAGCAGCGGGCCCTGTTTCGGTGGTGGGGGTCGGCTGTCCGCCTCCTGCCAAACCGGTGGGGCCCGCACGCCATCCGAGGGCAAAATTCTGCCCAAGGTTTTTGGAATGCATTTGCATTGTGCCCGAGTACATACAGGATACAGCCTTGGATATGATGTATGTCATTTATATGCCTTAAGTTTGTATGAATGCCTTTTGGAAAAGACGGTCCTTGATTTCCTGATCAGATGGATGTAAGAGGTCCCAAGGTACTTCTTAAAGAAGAACAGGAAAATACAAATTAGGAGCAGCAGTAGGCCATTTGGCCCCTTAAGCCTGCTCTGCCATTCAGTAAGATCCAATTGTGGCCTCAACTCTACATTCCCATCTACTCCCGATAATCTTTGACTCCTTGTTAGTCAAGAATCTGTCTGTCTGTCTGTTGATCTATCTATGTCATAAACATATGCATTGACCCCGCCGCCTCCAGTCTCTGGGGAGGAGTGCTCCAAAGGCCTATACCACAAAAAACAAATTCTCCTCATCTCCATCTTAAATATGAGACCTCTTACTTTTAAAGTGTTTCCCACTAGATGGGAAATATCCTTTCAGCATCCACCCTGTCAAGTCCTGTCAGGATCTCATGTTTCAATAAGATTACCTCTTACTTTTCTAAACTCCAACAGATACTGGCCCAGCCTGTCCAACTTTTCCTCATAAAATAACCCAAGGTATCAGTTGAGTGAACCTTCTGTGAACTGCTTCTAAAAGTATTTATATCCTTTCATAAATAAGGAGCCCAAAACTCTACAGTGCTCTAGATGTTATCTCACCAACACCCCGTTCATGCAAAACATCCCTATTTTAATATTCCATTCCCCTTGCATTAAGTGACAACATTCCATTTGCCTTCCTAATCACTCGTTGTATTTGCATACTAACTTTTTCCGATCCATGTACCAGGACGCCCAGGTCACTCTACACTTAAGAGTTCTGCAATTTCTCTCCATTTAAATAAAAGCTGCATTTCTATGCACCTGGCCAAATTGGACAAGTTCCCATTTTCCCTCATTATATTCCAGGCAGAATCGTGTGGTCCCATGGGCGGGGGGGGGGGGGGCATCATGGCAGGCATGAGCGGACAATGTGTCGAGAAGGCCAAAAATCAGTTTTACGATGTCGTGAAACCAATTTGCGATTGTCCGCTCTACCCATCAATGGTGGGCTGCATTTCTGCTGTCGCACGTCAGGAGCCTAATTTCAATACTTTGCTATTTCATTATAAGCCCTGCTCACCAGAATCATCCTGCCACGCTGGATCATCTGGGCACATGCCGACGTGTTTCACAATGGTACATAAGCGGCAGGTACCTGACGAGCTGCACTTTGCTTGGGACTTCAAAGTTTGTTTGCCGACCTTGCTCCGGACAGCACTTGCAGTCATTGGCACCAGGCTTTGCAGGCAGCACATCACCTGGCGTGAGGAAGTGGCAAGGTAACTGTGGCAGGCAAATCGCAGGCCGCCTACCAGCGAGGTGGCATGTTTCCTGTGGCTACATATTTAATGAGGCGGGAAGGGAACATTACAGTGCGAAAACCTGCCGTTGCAGCCTGTGGGTAAAATGTCTTTTTCACACTCGGTACCTCATAGTGCAAATCTGGGATGATTCTGCCTTCCATCTGCCAAATTTTTGCCCGCTCACTTAACCTATCTATATTCCTTTGCTGACTGCTTATGTTCTGTTCACAACTTACTTTTTACCTATTTTTGTGCGTCATCAGCAACCCTACATTCTGTCCCTTCATCCAAGTCATTAATATAGATTGTAAATAACTGATTCCTGTGGCACTCCACTCATTACATATTGCAAACTCAAAAATGACTCATTTATGCCTTCTGTTTCACGTTAGCTAACCAATCTTCTACCACACTATAATGTTACCCACCTACACGATGAGTGTTCATTTTGCTTCATAGCCTCTGAGGTGGCACCTTGTCAAATGCCTTCTGGAAATGTAAGTGCAGTGCATCCACAGGTTCACCTTTATCTACATTGCTTGTTATTTCCTCAAATGCCTCCAATAAGTTAGTCAAATATGATCTCCCTTTCACAAAACCATGCTGAGTCTGTCTGATTACATTGAGATTTGCTAAGCGCTCCGCTACTTCTTCCTTAATAATAGGTTCTAGCATTTTTGCTATGACAGATGTAAAGCTAGCTGGCCTGTAATTTCCTGCTTTCTGTCTCCCTGCTTTCTTGACTAGAGGAGTCACATTTGCTGTTTTCCAATCTGAAGTTCTGACCTTCTTCAAAATAGTGCCATGGGAACTTTTATGCCCACCTGAGACGGGAGAAGGGGCCTCAGTTTAATGTCTCATCTAAAAGATGGCACCTCCAACAATGCAGCACTCCCTCTCAGTACTGAACTGGTCATGTCAGCCTGGATTTTGAGCCAAAGTGTCACAAATGCCACAACCTTCTGACTTAGGAGGTGAGAGCACCATCACTGAGTCACCGGTAACACAAAATGATCCCCCACAATAGTCATATCCCACAAATGTTGTCCAGTATCACAAATTGGGAGAAGAGGAATAAAGTACATGGTTTACACAGTACCAACATTGCAATACTTTAATGCCTAGATGCAAAGTTATTATAACCTTGCTCTGTAGTCATTGTGATATTACTCTTAATCAAGATGATTTTACTGCTTTTGGAGTTGAAAATGATAGTACACCAAGAGCTGCTTATGTTTAGGAGAAGTTAGTGGCACAATTGTAATGTCACTGGACGTTACAAGAGGCTCAGGCTAATGCTTTGGGAACATAGGTTCAAATCCCGCCTTGGTATATCTGGTGAAATAAAAATTTAAAATTAAATTAAAAGCTAGTCTCAGTGATGAGGACCATGAAACTATCATTGATTGTTCTTAAAAACCCATCTGATTCACTAACCTGCCACCCTTACCTGGTCTGGCCTACATTGTAACCCCTGACCCACAGCAATGTAGTGGTCTCTTAGCTGCCCTCTGAAATGGCCTAGCCAGTCACTCAGTTCAAGGGCAATTAGGAATAAGTAACAAACGTTGGTCTTGCCAGCATCCGATGAAAAAATAAATAATGTTCAGAGTTTAACAAAATCTGTTTAATGACAGTGAGGGAAAAGTGTGCTTGTAACTTTTTTATGCTTAGTTCTGTCTGTTGTTCTAAATTGCAGGTGTTATTGCTCCAGTTAATGAATCCACTTTCAACTCCTTTCAAAATCACTTTAATTGTAAAAAGACCTATATTCACCGGCTATTTGCAGGGTACTTTGCACAGCAGAATTACACCCTGAAGCTTTACCAAGAGCTACCTTGGCATCTGAAAATGAGTGGCAACCTCAGTGCTTTGTGTACCGTTGTATCTGAACCCCTGTAAGTCAAAAACTTCACCTATTTGTTCTACTGTTCAATTATGGCACTTGCAACTTATAGTCCAAATATTTTATACTCTCATCATTAAGTAGCTTTACACTGTGCAACAAAATTTGATTAAATGCTTTCACTGTACATTTCATAATACAGATTCATTTTACAATGTCATTTTTATCTTCCTCATATACCTCATCACTTTATTTTGGTGCAATGAGAAATTGAGTGGTTCCAGGTTTTGAACAAAAAAACTCATTTATATAGCACCTTTAATATAATAAAACTCCCCAGCTCCTTACAGGAGCATTATACAAAGTATGACACTGACCCACATAAGGAGATAAGGTCAGATGACCAAAAGTTTGGTCAAAGAGCTAGGCTTCAAGGTGTGTCTTAAAAGGAGGAAAGCGAGGTAGAGAGGTGCAGGGAAGATATTCAGGAGCTTGGGGGCTAGGCAACCAAAGGCACAGCCATCAATTGAGGAGGAATTATAATTGGGAATGCAGAATAGGTCAGAATTGGAGGAGCACAGATATTTAAAAAGGTTGTGGTGCTGGAGGAGATTACAGTGATAGGGAGGGGCCAAGCCATGAAGTGATTTGAAAACAAGGATGGGAATTTTAAAATCAAGTTGTTGCTTGAACAGGAGCCAATGTAGGCCATTGAGTATAGGGCGATAGGGGAATGGTATTTGGTGCAAATTAAAGTTATGGGCAGCAAAGCTTTGGATGACGGTTGACCTCAAGTTTATGGAAGTATTAGAATGTGGGAGACCAGCCAGGAGTGCGTTGGAGTAGTCAATTCTGTAGGTAATGAAAGTATGAGGGTTTCAGCAATAGAGCAGAGACAGGGGCAAACTCAAGTCCTCAGGCAGAATGGAGCCTCACAAAGTTACTCTTGTATTCGAGAGATGCTTATTAATATTTGGTGGTGTGTTTCCTGTAATTAAACCAAGCTTTATTGAAGCTAACCTCAAAGGTCAAGCTAATTGATAATTAATTAATCAAGTTAGTCCTTTAATGAGATACACGAGAAAATTTCTTTCTTTGCAATCAATTACTAACTACCAATGGTTCTGCTAAGCTGCATTGGTGCACGGCCACATGGCAGTCTGTAACGTACCGTGAAGGACTTATTATAATTGTTACTCACAATGAGAGGCAGTGGTGGAAGAATTAATCCAGGCTGGCCTCTTGGTTAAAGCTGGTTTATTTCCAAGACAATTCCTCAGGGCTACTAACTTCCTAGTAGCTTCCGCAAAGTGTTCCAGCTGTACCTTTTATTCTATTGAGTTGGGATAATTAATGCACATCACCTGTTTAACTAGCAATTTGTTTTAACAAGATGATTGCCATATTAACAGATTCCCTTCTTTTATTAAAAAACTAAAAAAAAACTTCAACATTTGTTTTTAAACAAAAAAATGGGTTGACATGTGACATTATCTTACTGATGTCTTCTCTAACATCTCCTTCATGCTGTCTAGGTCTATTCATAGTCTTTTTTCCGTGACACTGTGGAATGAACGTTGTCCCAAGAGATCAGTTATCAACAGAACATTCTATGGGCAAACTTTTCCCACATTGCCCTTATATATTTCTGTCAATATATTGGATAAGTAAACCCCCATATTTAATTCTTCTACTAAGGTTAACATTTCAGCAGCTAAGGTGCTTTTCACCGCCCTCTATTTTCTTGGCATCCCGAGCCAGTGGGCAACATTTATCATTCTTTCCCACCAAGAATATGATAAACACTGCTGTGCTAGAGAACCCATCTGGAAGATTGGCATGTGAAGCATCGCTAAAAATGACCAACCTCATATCCCTGGATCACCCAAGGCTGGAAAGTTGAGCCCATACCTCTCAGAATTTAATTTTTTTAAGTGTTTTATTTGCTTTCAGAACTTGCTCAACTGTAGCATGTTTCATCATGCTACTCAGCTCCAACACATCTTAACTAGCGTCAGGCCTAGTCTAAGCTCACAACCAGTTCAACTGCCCAATCAAATTTCTCAACTGTTCCATTTCTTCCTTGGTAGCAGGATCCTCTTTTTGTGAGGATCTACCACTGTTATTGGTTTATAATTAGCATTTTCTAGATAAGATTGTTGATTCAATGTCACTCCTAACTTTTTCCAGGTAATTCTGTTTTTGTTTCACTCCTAACTTGCTCTGTTTAATGTCTAAACTTATGTATTTAAAGGCCCCAGAAGCCTGACTTCCGACCTGGAATTCTTTCTTTATCTTCGATTACCTATTGTTCAAATTCTACAGAACCTCCCCACAGGAAATCATCAACATGCATGATAAAGATCCCAGCTAGTTTCTCCTTATGGTACCAGTAGAACATCACGGGTCTGCCTTTAACTGCAACCTATTTTCAACACAAAAATGCAATACTCTTGATGCATCATTCAACCCATAAACAGACTTATTCAATTTTCATAACTTTCCTTTTACATCCCTGGCTTCTTTGGGTAGTTTCAAAAAAACTTTCCTTTGAAACTTCTCCCCTTGTAAAAATGCAGCCTTTATATCAATCGATTTGCACTCCCAGGAATAGGATGCCAAAATAGCTAAAAAAAAATCTTCAAACTCACTTTCCCCAGAGTAGGCAATTCCACTCTGACATCCTGATCTCCTAGCCACTCTTCAAAGCCTCGGGCTACTAATCTTGCTTTGGCCTTATATGTGCCATCTGGGAGCACCTTTTCTGTACAGATCCATCTGAGATAAAGTTGGCTGTCCTCTGCCAGGTATTTAAGAATATAGCCCAAATTCCTTCCAACTTTCTAACTGTTTGGCTTCCTTTATCAGCTTACTTTCCAATTTATTAGTAGCTACTAGAATCTCTGTTATAAGGACTTCTATTTGAGATAGCTAGCTTGCTCTCTAGTCCTCCTTGTTAAACTACAGCCTCTACTCACATTGCTCTCCCTTTCTGGACTGCTACCATATGATCGTCCTCCCATGCAAACAGAACTCCGTTCGCAAGTCCGTGGCCTTTTTCTAAGGTCATGACCTGTTCCATTGTCAGAACTAATACTGTGCTTTCTTGGTTTACACATCTTTACCTCGGTTTGCCAACTGATCAGCCTTGTCTCCTGTTCTTCATCCAGCACATTTAGCCAATGTTTGTATTTACCAGTGACCTTTCTTGCTCTCCCTATGATGGTAGCATCCCTCCACACATTGGTCCCTTCTGGCATGTATGTTACCTTTGTTCCTACTTTGATTAATTGCCCTTTGGACGAATAATGTTGTCCTGTACCTCAGTATTACTTTGTTCATAGTCAGTCAACCCTGTATCTGCCGTCATCTGTTCCTCATAATTACCCAGTGTGTTCTGTGTGTGTGTGTGTGTGTGTGTGTGTGTGTGTGTAGCCTTCTCACGTTCTACGTCCTATTCAGAACCTGTAAAGGTATAGTCAGTGCCAATTAACAGTGAAAAATTTACCCTAACAGTTTGATTACCATGTTGCACAATTACTACTTCCCCATCACTCCCTATAACCTTGCCAAGTCCTTTCCACTCTTTCTGGTCTTCCCTTATATAACCTACCATGTCTCCTTGTCTAAACTGTATTTCTGATAGTCTTATGTGGTGCCGTAGGGCCCGCTGAGTTTTCTCGAAACCTCAGCTTCAATGAAAGCTTTTCTGCCCGCATGCAAAGCATTCAGATGAGCAGATAAAGTGGAGCTAATGCTAATCCCTTCTAGAGCAGGAGCAGCATCTGACAACATCGAAGGTAACTTCATATTTCTTCCATACACCAACTGATACAGACTGTACCTCCCAACCATTTGCAGAGAGCTCTTTTGCATGTATCGCCCATACTAGCGCTGCTTGCAGTTTACAAACTGGTTGATCAGCTAATATTCTACGTAACATATCATCTATTACTGGATGGTTTCTTTCACAAAGACCATTACTAAACAGGCTCTCAGCTGCATTGTGCATAACTATGATGTTTAAATTTTCACACATATCTCAAAATTCCTCATTGGCGAACTCCCCACTATTATCTGTGAGGAACTTCGTTGGTGTTCCTAATCCTGTTCCTACCCATTTCTCCATGACCTTGTCAACAATAGTCCTTTTGTCTTTACTATGTATCACAGTGGATAGACTAAATCTGGTTGCCATATCTATGAAGTGTAGTAAAAAAATACCCCTACCTTGTTCCAAACTTTCAGGTCCATTGCCACTGCATCATTAAACTCCCTGGCTAGTGGCAAGCTCACAACAGGATGTGGTGGTGTCTTATGATATTTAAGATAAATTTCACAGAGTAGTGATTTGTTCGATAAGGTCAACATATCCTTTATCGTCCACTCCCGCATCTCAAAGCAGAGTCTTCAGTTTCTGTGGCGCCGGATGTGCAAACTGTCTATGTAATTCCCAACTGATCTTTTTGTCCACCAAATTCTCATTCTCAGCAGTTAACATAATTTCATGAACTTTTTGATGAGAAATCTCTGGCTTCCTTAGTGGCAAGCAATAAAGGCCTGACCGAGTAAAATGTAGATCCACATTTTTCCCAAACATGACTGCTCTATCATTCTTCATATCTAGCATCATCTGAACCTTTTTCATCACAGAGCGACTCAGTAGCGGTATCTCGCTAGAAACCACATCAGTACTGATAAACAGATTGATCCCTGCTATCTTACAAGGAGGACCACCCATTTGGAGGATGTTAATTTATTGTCATCTCCAAACCTGAAGCACGTAGAGCTTTCATACCCCTTGATCTTCTGCTGGTCTGCCTCATCGAGAGGCTCCAGATAGCAGTTAAGCCAGTCCATGCTATACACTGTAGAAGTGCGACCACTGTCCAGAACTGCACAGTTGAAGGAATCTACCAACAAGATGCTCAGCACCGGATTCAAACTCTCAGCAATCAATACAATTCCATTGTGGCAGTCACTGTCGTCATTTTCAGTTTCAGATGAATCCGTCTCGTGGGTCACTTCAAAAACATGATTCCTTCGCTGAGGGCAGTTCATAGTGTAACGGTACTGGGAATCACACCGGAAACACCGATTAACCACTCCCTGTGCAATTTTTGGGTTTAAACGTCTACGGTCACCATCCCAGACACGCTTTTTGTCCCGACTAAAATTGGTTAGGGTTACGATCATTTTCAGACCTCTTGTCATTAACCCTATCCTTGAATTGGAATCTTCATCTAATATTTAGTCGACCGCAAAATTCAGTCACTATTGAATCTGCTATCCTTTGTTTTGCAACATAATTGTTCGCATTTGCTAAAAAGTAGCGGGGAACAGAAATATTTTTAGGGCAGCAGCCATTTGATCCAAGAGACTCTTTCCCCTGGAACTGAACCCCTGTTAGTACTAAAAGACTATCAACATGGGAAGCGTGAGCACAGTCCAGTAACTTAAATGCCAATAACCATTCTGGAATTTCACGTTCAAATCACTAATCTCCGGTACAATTTATCAAAATCCGTGATATATTCTTCCATGGACTGATTATCTGATTTGCTAAACCTATCAAAGATTGTCCAAGCTTCATACACTTCCAATAATTCATCCTTTTTGTAAAGCTTATCCAAAAATTGTATCAAATGGTTTAATCCCTCTTCATGATCCAAATCAAACACTTTCCACTCTGAAAATACTTTACTCCTTATCTTACTTTTGGCTGGTAATGATATTGCCAAAGTCATACCTTGCTTCTTCCGGGGTATAGCAGTAACCCAGGTCCACATTTCAACTTCAGCCTTCCTTTGCTAATAAGGTTCAGAGTCAGAAAAAAATTGGTGGATAGTCAAAGCTTGTGATTTTGCACCATCCTTCCACCATTCCATAACTTAAATTGTCAGCAACAGTACACTTCTTTTCGCTCAGAGGATTGAGACAGAAAACTTCATATACAGCAATCAATCAGCAGAGCTTCAAGTTCATTCTCTGCTACCATGTTACTCACGATAAGAGGCAGCAATAGAAGAATTAATCCAAACTGGTCTCTTGGTTAAAGCTGGTTTATTTCCAAGACAACTCCTCAGTGCTAGTAACTCTTTTGAGTACAAACCCGTTTCCATTTGTTTCAGATGAAGTTACATTGTTTCATAGTTTGCCATTGTGAGATTTGAACTCTTGATAATCTTTTAAATGAAAACCAAATCAACAAAATTGGGATTTGAACTCTTGATAATCTTTTAAATGAAAACCAAATCAACAAAATTGGGGTTTGAACTCTTGATTCATAGTTTGCCATTGTGAGATTTGAACCCTTGATACTCTTTTGAGTAAACCTGTTTCCATCTGTTTCAGATGAAGTTACATTGTTTCATAGTTTGCCATTGTGAGATTTGAACTCTTGATCTGGGGGTTACAAACCCAGTACCATAACCACTTGGCTATTTAGGCCAAGCCTTCACAAGTAACTCTTTCGAGTACAAACCCGTTTCCATCTGTTTCAGATGAAGTTACATTGTTTCATAGTTTTGCCATTGTGAGATTTGAACTCTTGATACTCTTTTGAGTAAACCTGTTTCCATCTGTTTCAGATGAAGTTACATTGTTTCATAGTTTGCCATTGTGAGATTTGAACTCTTGTTCTTGGGGTTACAAACCCAGTACCATAACCACTTGGCTATTTAGGCCAAGCATTCCTCCGTGCTAGTAGCTTCCACACAAAGTGTTCCAGCTGTACCTTTTTTATTCTATTCAGCTGGAATAATTAATGCCCATCACCTGTTTAACTAGCAATTGGTTTTAACAAGATGATTGCCATATTAACAATAAGTACCATGCAAAGGTATTTAAAGAGCAGCGCACTAAAAAAATTCGCTGAGCACAACAACTAAAACTACAAAAATAGACATTTGAAATACGGTAAAGTCCTGCGACGTTCCCACGAAACCTTATAAATGGCAAAATCGTAAATGATGAACATACTTTACAATGGGAGTCAATTAGATAAGTACCAGCCATCCAAAAATTTTCATGTATGAAAGATCAAAGGCAATAAAAACTATCTTTTAATTAATTTAAAGAGAAATTTACTGGAGAAATTGTTTACTAAAACAAGAAAAATGTAAAATTTGTCACACTTACAGTACTTGAGAGCGGAGGTGGACTGCAATCATGGCCACGAGGAGATGTTGCTGCCGGGGTGACGGGGAGTCGTTGTTGCCCGGGTGACGGGGAGTCGTTGTTGCCAGGGTGACGGGGAGTCGTTGTTGCCCGGGTGACAGGGAGTCGTTGCTGCCGGGGTGACGGGGAGTCGTTGCTGCCGGGGTGACGGGGAGTCGTTGTTGCCGGGGTGACGGGGAGTTATTGCTGTCGGGGTGATGGGGAGTCGTTGCTGGAGGGGTGACGGGGTTGGGTATGGGGGAAGAGGCTGGCTGCAGGATATATGTCATGAACAACTTCCTTTTTAAAAAACTTTGTTGAGGCGTTTTTCTTTTTTTCGGCATTTTCTAAAGATAGCTTCTATTTTTTCTGTTTAAAAGCATGGATAAGTAAATTTGGGTCAGCAATGGGAAAACTGGTATACAAAGACTTTTGCACGTAAAAGCAAATTTGCAAAAGAGGAAACTGCGGGACTTTATTGTACAGAGTTTTTAATCTGCAATTTGAACAACAACTCCCAGTGTCCCATTTTTATTGCATAAAGAGAAATTTCTCATGTGCGCAGAAGGACTAATACACAATGCATTGGGATATTTGGCCTAACACACCAGTTTAAAAAGTATGCTGGAAACTAAGCCACGTTGCCTGAAGAGTGTACATCAAAAGTGATGACTCACTATACTGCTAATAACAATTTAATAATACGTAAGGGCCAATTTCCACAATGTTCCATTCTGTGCTCCCACTAGACAGGGCTCTGTCTTGGGAGCTGCATTTATAAAATAATCCCTTAAATGCATATGTTAATGTATAAGGAGCACCCATGCTCAGTTTACTCCCATTAACATTAGCAAGACAGGATGACTTGCTTTGTTAATTCACCCACTATTGCAATCTGAAGTTTAGAGATTAAAAAAGGAAAACTGCAAACATTGGAAATTTGGTAAAAAGACATATTCTGGAAATAGTTGACGGGTTTATCAGCATTTATGAACAAAGGAACATATGAATTAGGAGAAGAAGTAGGTCACTCGGCCCCTCGAGCTTGCTTCGCCATTCAAAAAGATCATACCTGATCTCATTATAACCTCAACTCCACATTCTCGCCTACCCTCAATAATCCCCTTGCTTACCAAGAATCTATCTACCTCTGCCTTAAAAATTTTCAGACTCTGCTTCCACCGCCTTTTGAGGAAGAGAGATCCAAAGGCCCACTACCCTCTAGAGAAAGAATTTCTCCTCTTCTCTGTCTTAAATGGGCGGCCGCTTATTATTAACCAGTGATCCCTAGTTCTAGATTCTCCCACTAGAGGAAGCATCCTCTCCACATCTACCTTGTCAAGACCGCTTATGATCTTTTATGTTTCAATCAAGTCTTCTCTTACTCTTTTAAACTCCAGTGGGTACAAGCCTAGCCTGTATAAGACAACCTGCCCATTCCTGGTATTAGTCTAGTAAACCTTCTCTGAACTTCTAACGTATTTACGTACTTTCTTCCTTAAATAAGGAGACCAGTACTATACACAGACCTCCAGATGTGGTCTCACCAGTGCTCTGTACAACTGAAGCATAACCTCCCTACTTTTGTATACAATTCCCCTCACAATAAATGATAACATACTGTTAGCTTCTCTAATTACTTGCTTTACCTGGATACTAGCCTTTTGCGATTCAAGCACTAGGATACCCAGATCCTTCTGCATCTTTGAGCTCTGCAATCTCTCACCATTTGAATAATATGCTTGTTTTTTACTCATCCTGCAAAAATGAACAATTTCACATTTTCTCTCATTATACTCTATTTACCAGATCTTTTCCCACTCACTTAACATATCTATATCTATTTGTAGCCTCCTTATGTTCTCTTCACAACTTACTTTCCTATCTATCTTTGCATCATAGGCAATCTTAGCAACCATATCTTCGGTCTCTTCATCCATGTCATTTATATAAATTATAAAAATTTGAGGACCCAGCACTGACCCTTGTGGCACACCACTCATTACATCTTGCCAACCAGAAAATGATCCATTTATGCCTACTCTTTGTTTCCTATTAGCCAGCCAATCATCCATCCATGCCAATATGTTACCCCCTGCACCATGAGCTTTCATTTTCTGCAATAAACTTTGATGCGGCACCTTATCAAAAGCCATCTGAAAATCAAAGTATAGTACATCCACTGGTTCCCCTTTATCAGCAGCACATGTTACTTCTATGAAAAGTAGAAGGGGACAGCTTACCAATACAGATGTAACCCCTTCATCATAACAGTTGTGATGGAAGTCTGTACCTAAGGCAGTGCCCCATTATTTATCTTTTGAGATGCAAGCAGATGAGCTTTATATTTTCACCATTTCTTATTTTGCTTCACTCTGAACTCAACTGAGCCCCTCATATTTCATTAAATTGACCTTAACATTTCCCCAACGTTTCAACTTGTCTGAGTGAAATCACCAAGTTCTTTCGTCGTGCATGAAAAGACAATATTATGCTATGTTGTCCTGTCAGCGGAGACTGGAGTAAAATTGCTGGGCAGGATTTTGCCGTCAGAGAGCAGGGGGCGGGGCCCGCTCGCCGCCGTGTAAAATGATGCGGGATGACATCGGACGGAACTCCCGACATCATCCCGGTCCATTTAAATTTTCAGGAAGGCGGGGGCACAGCAAAATCAGCTGCGCCCCCGCCGACCTGTCAATGGCCAATTGAGGCCATTGACAGGAACATTTAAACAACCAAAGGACCTGCCCGCCCAACCTTAAGATTGGTGGGCAGGCCAGGAGTCCCGGCGGCAATTAGAAAAAACACGAAACCTCATCCACTGGCAGGATGAGGTTTCATGCAGCGTTCTAAAAAGTTTAGTAAAGTTTTACTGTAATTTATGATTATGTCCCATCTCGTGACATTTCTATTTTTAATCTTTTTAAAAATGTAAGCGATCTCCCTGAGGCAGCACTTAGCCTCAGGGAGATGTGCGCTCTTTCACGCGCATGCGCGAAAGAGCGCACTCTCGCTTTTAGGGAATCCCCCCCACCCGCACAGGAACCCCCCCCCCCCCTGCTGGAGATTGGGTCGGGCCCACTTTCCCGACAGATAGAAAATTTTGCCCGCTTTTTCTCATTTTATTTGCATAGTAGTGATCTTTAAACAGAAAACTTCATGTTTACTTAAATTGCATGTTTGGACAGATCCTTAGACAATGCACAGACAATGTCCTGCGACCATATGAAAATACAGACATGAAAAGATTGGCTGATCCTTCAGGTTTGTCCGAAACAGTCAAAGATACAATACCCCAACCCTATCATTTTTACTGTTGAACCATTGTGGATACTGGAATCCAATGAACACAGTTTAATCCTCACCTCCTTGAACTTCTCCTGCATCCTCCCCCCTCCATCTCATCTCCTCACTGATAGAATTCCCCAGAATCCTGGTCCTCTTGCTTGCCTCAGTGCCATAGGCTGGCACAACTTCCCACCCAATCCCCATCCGGAATGTTAATGATGCTCAAGAGTAAAAACTGGTGTGTCCTCATTCTTGCCACAATGGGCAGGAATCTAATTGAAACCAGCAGCTTTTCATCTCAAACCTGCTGGCAGTCAAAATGACCCCTTCTCATCCATCCCTCCTCAACTCCCAACACCCCAGGTGTATATTTAAAGTGTATTTTCTTTTGAGAGGTTAATACAAATGCCATCAGAATGACCTAATTTTCACAGGTAAGACTTAAGACATACTTCAAAAATAAAAGGTGTTACTTGTTTCCTTTCTCTTTAGAATCATGGATCTAATTTACCAGAATTCAAAGCATTCTTATCAGTCGAAGCTGGACCTTGTACATTACTGGGATTTATTATCAGAGTCAGGGTTCGATCCTGCAGTTACCTATCGCAACATGGTGGATGAGTTGCCGGTCACATCTAAAGTATCAGAAAGTAGGCAATAACATTTACAGTTACCATGAAAAAATGCCGTTTCTGATTACTTAATGGAAAAATTTTAACTGTAAACTTTATTTAATTTACATTTATATTGGTGAATGGTAGATATGTATCAATTAGCAGCAGGTGGCTCTGTTATATAACCTTCCATATAGCTTCCTTAAGTAGTGGTTTATTGGTTTTAATTAATATTTTGTATACTCACCATTCATTCAAATATCTTCTAGCATATTGCTTGCACCTTTAAACCAGATACAAGAAAATCTTGTTTGTTTCTCATCTTAAGCCTCCCATCTCTCTTATTTCCATCACAACTTTTTTTGCCTTTCTCCCTCATGGGAACTCCACTGAACTTTCCTCATTTACTCTTGTTATTATCTCTTATTTCATCTCATTCCTCCTAAAGGTTATATAATGCCTTTCAAAACCCCAGGATGTCCCAAAGCGCTTTACAGCCAATTAAGTATTATTGAAGTGGTAGTCAAAGGTTCCACAAGCAGCAGTGAGATACGTGACCAGATAATTTGTTTTAATGAAGTGTTTGAAGGACAATATCGGCCAGGATACTGGGAGAACTCTTCTGCTGTTCCCCAGGTAATGCTGTAGGATTTTTTTAATGCTCACTTGATAGGGTAGATGAAGCCTTTACTTGGTGTCTCATTCAAAAGGCAGCATCTCCAACAGTGCAGCCCTCCCTCAGTACTGCACAAACTGTCTGCCTAGATTATGAGCTCAAATCTGTGTGTGGTGTTTGAACTCATGATCTTTTTACTCAGGCAGGAGTGCTACCAGTGAGCCAAGACTGATAACCTGCTTTTCTCAGTGCTACACAAAGCGCTTTATTCCTTCTAAGCTTCAAATACATCATCTTATCTGCTCTTGTTCTCACTTATGTTAAAATCAAGACTCACCACGGCCTGCAACTCTGCCAGGCTGTTAGTTTGGCCAGGTGCCGGGCAGAAAATGGAACCAAAAATGTTAATGAGGTCTTGCTGTTGTTCAACAGCATCTCCAGTCCCCGGCCTTGCCTAATTCCTAGCCCATTTCTCAGCCATCCCGGCATGCTCCCCATCTCTCTATAAATATTGGGGCCTTTGTCATTCAGAGTCTTTCTTCTCTGAAAACATAATCTAGCTTGGCTTCACCTAATGACCACTCCCTGATTTACCTCATCTCTTGTCATTTCTTCATCCATGGGAATATCTTGCAAGGTGGTTTCACTCATCATCTTGATTTCCTAATCATTTTAACAAAGCAATTAACTGCTCAAAATATTTGTTTTTGTAGTAGGTTCCTGTTTTTTTTAAAGTATTGCAAATAAATTCAAGACTATTTTTGGACCTTTCTACTAGGTACTTTGCAGACTTCTGGCCTTAATATTGACTTTAACAACTTTAGCTATAGCTCCCAATTTTTCTCTAGTAGGTGTTGCTGGCAATGTGTGATAGGTGGGCCAGTTTTTCTGGAGATGGGAGGAAGAAGAGGTTGGAGACTGGGATTGGTTCCAGTTCCACCCCTCCATCAGAACGCCATGCTGATGATACGGCTTTTAACTTTGGTGCCTTTTCTTCTACCTGACCTTTGGACTAATGGTACCTGATCCACTTTGCCAGTTTTTCCTGCTTACCTTTCTACCTGCCTATCTGTCACCCCTTATTCTGTTGGCATTTTCTGAGATCATTTTTACCCCCCCGAAGGAAATCATACAGGTAGGGTGGGGGAGGGCAGTTAAAATGAAGCAGGAGAGAAGGATACCCACCGCAAGCCAGCAGGTCAGCTTTTTTAAATATACAGCTTGGTCCCTGATCCCAAGAACAGCATCCAAGGCCAAAAGAGCTCCAACATGATGAGTTTTAAATAAACATTTTCTTTTAGTTTCCTTTTAAGCCAGGAGGAACAGTAGCACTACTCTGGACCCTATAAGGACTCCTTGAGCCCCCCTTCCCTAGAGTTTCCTACTCCCATTGGGATTCCACAGAAAAGCATTTCGCTTGTATTGGGGAATTTTCTCCTGCATCCCACATTACAACATCGACTACACTTCAAAGAGCACTTCATTGGCTGTAAAGCACTTTAGGATGTCCTGAGGTCGTGAAAGGTGCCATATAAATGTAAGCTCTTCCTTTTTTGATTTAAACACATTACAAGCAGTTCATTCACTCATAGCAGGCACCCATACCTATCAATGGAAAAACTCTCACTGGACCTCTAAAGACTAATGTTTGCCATTACAGATAGTGACAGTGAAATGTTGAGCTGCAGAAAAGCTACTTTGATATGGTTTACTGCAGAGTTTCTGAAAGAACTTGACAAGACCACAGCAGCAGATGAATTGCTTCTAATTGCCCAAGCTTTGTTACCAGAGGTAAAATTAACAATATTTAGAAAGATTGTATTCAAATACATGTGCAATATGCAGAGTTATAAGTTATCTCAGTATAATTTTTTATAATGATTATTGGTCTCAGAATTTATATGCATAAATGGGATAAAATTGCAAACTTTGCTAAGGTCACTATAAGCTACATAAAAACAGGAACAAACATTCACATTCCTGAAAAATGCATTCATGAAAATTGAAATCACAAAGCACTTGTATTTCTAATTAACTGCAAATGTGTTTTAAACTCAAGATGTAGAAAAACTGGGCAGAATTTTTCCCTTGTTGGGCGGGCGGGCCCGACCAACTCTGCGGTGGGTAGGCAGCTATCGCCACCGCCGAAACGGGCCCCACCACCATTTTAAGTGGGTGGGCCAAGTAAGGCCCGCCCAGCGTGCTGCCCGACGGGAAGCGCTGTGTGCTTCCTGTGCGGGTGGGGGTTGATTCCCCAACTGCGAGAGTGCGCTCTTTCGCGCATGCAAAATTCTGTCTTAGGGCGATCGCTGAAAGGCTGGCAAATATAAAAAATAGAACAATAAAAAATTCATTAACATGTTCCCCTCATGTGAAAATGCCACACGAGATGGGACTTGTTAACGAAATAAACAAAAACTTTATTAAACGTTTTTAAAACCACTATCAAACCTCATCCCGCCACTGGATGAGGTTTGTAAAAAAAAAATCACCTACCCGCCTGCCTGTTAGGCTCGTGCGCCGAGCTGAAGTTCGCACGGGCCCCTCAAAATCGTCGACGATTGGCAAGTTAAGGGCCTTACCGAGGCCTTTAATTAATGGCAGGCCTGCGTCCCACTGCATAGCGCCCGCCGATCTAAATATCGCAATGCCGCGCACTGACGTCAGGATGCTCGCGTGACATTTTAAGCGCTGACATGCGGGCTTCACCACCCTCACGTCAGCCAAAAAATTCTACCCACTGTTTCTGTTTGTGGGGAATCCAAAACTAGGGGTCATAAATCATAGAATGGTTACAGCACAAAAGGAGGCCGTACGGCCTGTTGTGACCATGCCATAAGAACATAGGTAGTAGGAACATAGGAAGATCATATGGTCCATCGAGCCTGCTCCACCATTCAATATGATCATAGCTGATCTTGAGCTTCAACTACACTTTTCTTCCCAATTTCCATATCCCTCAATTCCCTCAGACACCAAAAATCTGCCCATCTCAGCCTTAAATATATTCAGTGGCGGTGCATCCAGAACACTCTGGGGGAGAGAATTCCATAGATCCACAACCCTTTGAAGAAATTTCTCCTCATTGCAGTCCTAAATGATTGGTCCCTTATCCTGAAATAGTGTCCCCTTGTTCTAGATTTCGCAGCCAGGGGAAGCAACCTCTCAGTTTCCAACCTGTCAAGTCCCTTCATAACCTTGAATGTTTCAAACAGATCTCCTTCAGATCTCTAAACACCAGAGAATATTTCTATGTTTCAGTTTACTCAGTCTCTCATCGTAGGGCAACCTTCCCATCCCAGGGACCAATCTAGTGAACCTTTGTGTACTGCTTCCAATGCAAATATATTCATCCTTAAATATGGGGAGATGATGGTGTAGTGATAATGTCACTGGGCTAGCAATCCAAGGGTCTAGGTTTATGCATTGGGACATGGGTTCAAACCCCACCACTACAGTTGGTGGAATTTAAATTTAACTAATTAAAAATATCTGGAATTGTAAGCTAAAATAAAAGCAAAATGCTGTGTATGATGGAAATCTGAAATAAAAACAGAAAATGCTTGTAAAACTCAGCAGGTTTGGCAGCATCTGTGGAGAAAGAAACAGAGTTAACATTTTGAGTCCATATGACTCTTCTTTAGAGCTAAAGAGGAATTGAAAGCTAGTCCCTGTATCATTGATTGTTGTAAAAACCCATCTGGTTCACTGATGTCCTTCAGGGAAGGAAATATGCCGTGCATACTTCCATGTGACTCCAGACCCACAGCAATGTGGTTAACTCGTAACTGCTCTCAAGCGAATTAGAGATGGGTGACAAATGTGGGCCTTGCCAGTGACATCCACATCCTGTGAATGAATAAAACCATATTTTGCAAAGTATTCCAAGTGTGGTCTCACCAAAGCCTTGTACAATTGTAGCATGACTTCTTTATTGCAAGTGGATTGGAGTACAAGAATAAAGGCCAGCATGTCATTTGCTTGCTGTACTTTTGTGCTAACTTTTTGTGTTCCTTGTGTAGTACACCCAAGTCTCTCTGAACATCAACATTTACAAGTTTCACACCTTTTAAAAAATATTCTGCTTTTCTATTCTTACGACCCCACATTATACTCCATTGTCATCTTGTTGCCCATTCAATTAACCTGCCTGTATCTCTTTGCAGCCTCTTTGTGTCCTCCTCACATTGACTCCCACCTAGCTTTGCATCATCAGCAAACTTAGATACATACATTAAAGTCATTAATATAGATTGTAAATAGCTGAGACCTCAACATTGATACTTGCAACACTCCACTAGTCACAGCCTGCCAACTTGAAAATGGCCCATTTATCCCTACTCTTTGCTTCCTGTCCATTAAACAATCCTCGATCCACGATGACACATCAGCCCCCCAACTCCATGAGCCCTTATCTTATGTATTAACCTTTTGTGTGGCACCTTATTGAATGCCTTTTGGAAATCCAAGTATACTACATCTACCCTACTAGTTACCTTCTCAAAAAACAGTAATAAATTTGTCAAACAGGATTTCCTTTTTGTAAAACCATGTTAGCTTGTTCTAATCTTTTCTAAATCCATTGTTAAGACTTCCTTAATAATAGATTACAGCACTTTCCCAATAACTGATGTCAAATTAACTGGCCTCTAGTTTCCTATTTTCTCTCTCTCTCCTTTCTTGAATAGTGGTGTTACATTTGCTAACATCCAATCTGCTGGGGAGGCGGGAGAGGCCACGAGAGAGGCCATAAAATCCCCCCTACCCGGCAGCAACCCCTGTGGGCGGCCACCCCCCCCCCCCCCCCAAAAGAGGTGGGTTTCAAGGATAGGCCTGACAAAGAAGGAGGTTGGAGAGAGGCAGAGGGGTCTAGGGAGGAATTCCAGAGTGAAACCTAGTTTGGTGAAGGGAGTCAAATACATAAGATGCGAGAGCCAGGGGAATGAAAAGTACGGGGGAGGGAAAGTTTGTTGGGATTCAGGAGGTTACAGAGGGGCAAGTCCATGGAAGAATTTCTAAGTACAAGGCTAAAAATTTTAAATCTGAGGCATTGCTGGACTAGGAGCCAATGTAGATAAACAAAAATGTGTGTGATGAGGAGTGGAACTTGGTGTAGGATAGGACGTGGGCAGCAGAATATAAGATCAGCTGAAGTTAATGGGCGGCTGGAGGATTGCAAAGTATTGAAATAATTAGTCTGATGGTGGTAAATAAGGTTTTCAGGGTTGAGATAGGGAGGGAGGCAGGTAATGCTATCGAGACAAAAGTAGGCGATCTTTTTGATGGATAAGCTATGAAATTGAATACTTGCAAAAGTCTTTACCAATCACTCTTGTCTCTTTGGAAAGGCCAGTTGCACTCTAAATCTGGAACATGTGCTTTATTGATTTTAGTCATGCCCTCTGAGCCTGAAGGAAACAGAAATTTATTTTAAAATACAGTACAGCATCGGACAACTTTGTGTCAGTGTCGACAAGTTGCAGGATGCGGCAACGCATTTTCGAAAGGCTTTGCACAGTATTGATTATGCATCGAAAGATATCAGAAAAAATGTGGATATGTTAAAGTGCACAGGTAATGCAACAAATATTATGTGTCACTCAGGAAAATGTATTTTGCACCATATACCAGATGTCTGAGAGCATTAAGAAGGCTGTAATGTGTTTGACAAATTCTGTTAATGCCAGTGAGCCATTTGCATTAGGGTTTCCCAATTCACGTAACAAGTAATAACTCTCACCAGCCTGATTTTAATTTTATGTAGGAGTACATATTTGTTCTCCTGAATGGTCTAATTTACTACATTCTAGGGAACATTTTGATGCACATGAATGGAGATTATTCAGTTTCACCTTAAATGCATCAGTTTATTAATGGAAGTCTTATGTATCTATTACTACATGGGATTGAACAACATCACTTAGTTTGTTGCTAAATAGCATCAGAATTCACACAAGAAGGACACTAATTTACTTTATTTGTGGCAATAAATATGTATCACATTGTGCTGCTTTTTAAAGTTAAATTTTAAAAAATGTGTTGATAACTGAACAGAGCAAATTAATTATTCATTTGTTTTTACAGCACAGTTGTTGTTTAAATTGGCTAATTTAGTTATGCGAGGAGGCTCAACTGACATTGGTGACATCCTGTGGAAGGCCAGGAGAGCTACTAAAAAGATCTGTGATCCATGTGCAGAAGCAAATTTAAAAATTCTTGAAGGTTTCCGAAAGTGAGTTTGTTAACTGGTTAGTTTTGTCTGTCCTTCATATGGTGGCATTTTCTATCAAAGAATTCGGACATGAAATTTGGATCTGTAGGAATGCCGGAGATGGCACTGCTGTAACTGATTGTCCATATTGGGTGTGCGCTGCATCACCTCTTGCTTTCAGCACAGCCCATGTGGCGCACCACCTTGAGAAGGACACTTGTACAGAGGCACCATAGGCAACTGAATACATGACACATGGCATCACACTGCCCTACAGTCTGCGTAATGCCTATTTACCACACTATTTGGACCACACAGGTCCATTCAATGAATTTGCAAATGTCAGGGGTCCTGCAATAGCATTATGTGAAGAACCAGGCACCCAACTTGCAGATACAGTAATTTTGAAGAATGTTTGCTATTGCAAATTGTCTCAAAGGACTCTGGAGTGCTTTAGGAGGTGTTGTGGTGAATTCCTGGATTTGGCAGGGAAAGTTGTTGCGTCCTCATAGGGAGGATAGAGGCTGCAAAGAGGACAAGTTCTACGTGATGCCCTCTGTCAGCTTGGAGCCAAACTCCCCTGTTCTTCCTGACAATGAGAGGATGCTATCCAGCATGCCTCCCAATACACCCAATACCTCTGTGTGCATACTAATCAGCGTGCTTCTGTATGGTGCCCCATTAAAGTCTTCAGCTGAGTCCTCTTCAGCAGAATCCATCTGCCACCTTATCCTTGAGTGAACTGGATCATGAACCATCCTGGCTGCAGCCCATTTATGCCCAGTGACTTACCACGAGCTTATCCTTACTCTATATTACTATCGAAGGCATGTGCAGTGCCAGTATCTGAGCTGGTAGCTGTGAGTGTCAGATCAGGTGATGGTGCTTCTTCCTCAGTGGAGCAGTGTTGCTCTTTCTCTTCCTGGCATCGGCAGGCACCAGTTCTCGGAAATCTGAAAGTGGAAAATCAGTGGGGAGAGTTTGGGGCGAGGGAAGAGGAATGGGTGGGAAGCAGAGGTCCAGTCTCTGCAGGTTTATCATCATGCCAGATAGGAGGATGAAGGGGAGCTTAGAGTTGAGAAGGGGCATAATGCAGAAACAAATCATAATCCTCAATGTTCTCAGCAACATCGGATATCAAGGGCTCTATTGCAGCCAAATCCATGATGTGGAGAATCTAATCCTCCATAGGGATTAGGACATAGAAGTGTCTTTGTCCCCTGCCAGCTCTGCTTCTATTTTGTGCCATGTTGTTCTGCAAGTGAGAAGGCAGAATCTCAATAACTGTTTTGCATTGTGTTTGGGTGATTTGTCTGTCATAGCTGAATAGCTGGAGGTATGTGGAGGCAGGGTGAGGTGGGTGTCAGGCTGGCAGCATTGGTAGTAACATCGGACTTAGGAGCAGGAGTAGGCCATTCAGCCCTTCAAATCTGCTCTGCCATTCATGGTTGATCTGGTTTTGGTCTAAACTGTACTTTCCTGTCTGCCCCCCATAACCCTTGACTCCCTTGTCTAATTCTGCCTTGAATAAATTCAATGACCCAGCCTCCACTGCTTTCTGGGGAAGAGAATTCCACGTACTAATGATCCTCTAAGAGAAAAAAATTCTCCTTATCTTCATGGGGGATTGTACGGTTTTTAATTGAAGCAGGCTTTGCCATGGCTCTTTTGACAGAGGGTGTGTGTGATAAAGCACATATCTGTCAAAGGAAGGATCTCTAGTTAAATAGACCCCGGCAGGGGTCAGAATGGCTGCACAGTACATTAGTTCCTGAGGCTTCACCAACCAGAGGACTCTGACTCTTATCTGCAGGCCGTGCTGCAGGGTCTGAGTGACTGAAGTGAGGTGATGTTTTCCAAGGATGAGAAAAAGAGGCCAACCTCTCAATCCAAGCAGGCTCCAATGGCAATGCCCAAGTGAGCAGCAGGAGTGTGATTCCCCAAACCTGGATGCAGTGCCCCAAGAGGTTTAGGGACCTCAGGGAGACAGGAAAGGTAAGTTGCGTAACGCTTTCAGGTGCCAAGCTTCACACTCTAACTTTCTCAGAATTCATCTGCACAACACTCCACAGACCAACACATCTTGCAGCTCCATTCATTCCTCACTATTAAGGCACCGTCTCACATTCCTATCTTAACAGCCAACACAAGCACTCACAGTACTATTTTGAAGAAGAATAGGGAAGCTTTCCTTGGTGACTCAGTCAATATTTATCCCTCAATGTCACTAAAAAAAAACCAAATTACCTGATCAGTATCACATTACTGTTTATGGGACCTCGCAAAACGGTTGCTGCATTTCCTGTTACAACAATAACTTCAGTTCAGAAGTATTTCATTGACTGTAAAGTGCTCTGAGACATCCAGAAGTTGTGAAAGATGCTATATAAAATGTGTCCCTTTTTCACTGGCACTGATAATCCACTCATATCTTCCTTACATAGTTTTTAAATTTACAGTCCTAATTGTTACTTCCATCACTTTAAACTCTCTTTAAGATTTATGACTATAATTTAATTTTCTTTGTTTTTAGAATCCATGTAGGTAAACTTCCTGCAGCTGAACAATATTTTCAACAGGCTTTAGATATCAGGCAAAAATGGTATGGTAAATTGCATCCCATTGTTGCTGAGGTGCTGGAACCTCTGGCAGATCTGCTGTGCTATCCTGAGTACTCAAATAGGTAAATATTACCATATATAATATTTCTCCTCCCTAAGAAAGTACACCTGTGAAACCTTTTATGGTGAAAATTTGACTTGGCACCAATTTTATTGCTGTAATGGGTTTCAGATAATGATGGGTGTGCTCTGCTTACACAAACAGACATCAAACTAGGAGAAAATGGTTTTGCAAAACAGGTTTACCAGGAAATTTCCTCTAATGTCTCATCTAAATGAATACAATCCTCTCTGTGCTGCACTGGAATGTCAACCTAGATTATGAATCAAAATCTTGTTGTGAAGTATGAACAAAAATACATCATATGAAATTATAAACATCAGACCATTGCATTTGGCAGATTAGAATGGTCTGGCAATGCCATGTGGTTCTGCTGATCTTCTTATATAAAACTTAAGTGGAAGAGCATTGAAACCTCCAACAAAATGGTCTAAGCAGCTGATAACCATTTATGCGGTTCTGCCATTGCAATTGTCCAATGGTAGCCCCATTGGAATTTAAGGGCTCAGTAATTTAACTTGAGTCAGTTTTGATCTGAAACTGTTTGCTGCTGACAATCAATATAAATGGGGGGAAATTTTCCAAAACAAAACCAATTGGGAAGGTAACACAAATGAATACAGTAAAAAAACTGTAAGGTATAATTCTTGAGTACTTCCCATTAGAAATTAACCTTAAGTCTGACTTTCACAACCATTACTTACAGTTTTGAGGTCAGGCTATTCGTTGGGCAGTTTGGCTGTTCAATAGATTACCTCCTTTACACAGTGCTGTTTTCTTAATTTGCAGCTTAGACTGCAGTCAAACAGAAAGGTTTTACAGACAAGTGGTCAAAATTCAAGAGGACAGTATGCAGTGGGCCAGATCTTCACAAATTAGAGATCAGATCAATCTCAGTAGAGCCTTTACTATTTATAAAATAGGTAAGATAACCACATATTTAGATAATTGTCAATTTTCTTTTCACATGTGTAAATAATTTTCTGAATAATTTTAGCTCGTTGCTCTGTGCACTTTGCAGTGGTAATACAAGAACATTTATTCACAAATTCATAAATTGCCCACAGCTTTGCATATGACCAGTTTTGTAACTCTTTCGAGTACAAACCTGTTTCCATCTGTTTCAGATGAAGTTACATTGTTTCATAGTTTGCCATTGTGAGATTTGAACACTTGATCTTGGGGTTGCAAACCCAGTACCATAACCACTTGGCTATTTAGGCCAAGCCATGACCAGTTTTGTAGGTGTTGGTGCAGCTGAGTAGGTCTTATTGAGTTATTCGTAGTCTTAGGTAGTTCAACAGTAAGTATTTATTAACTATTAGAAACTATATATATAAGTACAATAAAGATCCAAGCTAGGAGCTGTCTGCCTGCTTGTTTCCACACATGGTTCTGTCCAACACTACACTGACCCCTAGGTGCCGGTCATGTGTTCTCTTACATCACTGTGTGGGTGAAATTGTACTCAGTCCCACGTTAATCCTTTATGTGCCAGACCCTGGGTGAAATTTTATGCTTTGGAGACTAAGGGCAGAATTTTGCCGTCGGCGAGCACGGGGCAGGACTCGCTTGCCGATGCGTAAAATGACGCGGGATGACATCAGGCGGAAACCCCGACATCACCCCGCCCTATTTAAATTTTCAGGAAGGCGGGCCCGCAGCAAAGTCAGCTGCACACCCGCCGACCTGTCAATGGCCAATTGAGGCCATTGACAGATCAATTAAAGTACTTAGTGGACCTGCCCGTCCAACCTTAAGGTTGGCAGGCAGGCCAGGAGCCCCGGTGGCAAATAGAGAAAACATGAAACCTCATCCATGGGCGGGATGAGGTTTCATGCAGGGTTTTAAAATTTTTAATAAAGTTATTATGTAAATTATGAACATGTCCCAACTCATGTGACATTGTCGCATGAGGGGGACATGTTAAGGAATTTTTTTTTTCTATTTTTAATATTTTTAAAAGTGTAAACGATCTCCCTGAGGCAGCACTTAGCCTCAGGGAGATGTGCGCTCTTTCGTGCGCATGCGTGAAAAAGCACAATCTCGCTTTTGGGGAATCCCCTCCCCCACCTGCAAAGGGAGCACATGGCGCTTCCTGCTGGATGTCACGCTTGGCGGGCCTTAGTTGGCCCCGCCCGCCGGAGATTGGGTCGGGCCTACCTGCCCGGCAGGCAGAAAGTTCTGCCTTATGTGTGGTGGCGGGTGGGAAAAGTGGAGCATTTCCTGCTGACCTATCGCGGCGGGTTTCCACATCAGATCGTTCGCTTTTAAGCTCATTCAACATGCACGAACATGAAGTGCGCCAAGTCTCATGACGGGGCGGCCTGGGATTCATCCATAAACTCATCAGATCCTCCTTCTGGGCACCATATTTAAACCGCACCCGTGCACACAGCTCACTGCAGCCCAGGACTTGTTGTGGTGAACACCAGAGTGGCCCCAAGAGAATCAAGCAAGCTGCTCCGAAGTTTAGTGAAGCCTCATTGGCGTCACTCCTCGACGCAGTGGAGGACCGGCGGGAGATACTTTGCCCCCATGATGAGAGCCGTAGATCCACCAACCTTACCATGCCAGCATGGGAGCAGACTGCCAGGGCGGTCAGTGCCAACATGCCCCTGAAGAGGACCCCGATCCAGTGCAGGAAGAGGATGAATAATCTCATCCGCTCTGCCAGGGTAAGTCAACATTTTGATAAAAGCAAAATACTGTGGATGCTGGAAATCTGAAATAAAAACAGAAAATTCTGGAAAATCTGAGCTGGTCTGGCAGCATCTGTGGAGAGAGAAACAGTTAACATTTCGGGTCTGTGTGAAGAAGAGTCATACGGACTGGAAACTGTAACTTTGTTTCTCTCTCCACAGATGCTGCCAGACCTGCTCAGTTTTTCCAGCGTTTTTTGTTTTTAAATGAACATTCTCCTCACTCTCAACTCACACTCTCACAAGCTCATCAGTCATCTGCAGGCTTACACTCCACAGGGATCTCACACACTACACACCATAAGGACATCACCACTGATTCTCCCACACACACGCTTTGACATCTTCATCGCGTGCCCAGCCCTTAGGGGTCCACTCAGCACACACAGAAAGTGGCATTCTTATCATCAGCTTTGCCATCCATCTTGCTCACAATGTGTGCATCTGTCTTTATGCAGGACAAGGTCCCCCACAACAACAAGAGAGATCCCAGCTCAGGCCCTTCACTCAATATGAAGAGCGGGTGGCAGAGCTGGCTGGTGAGGACCGGGATTGTGCCTGCACCGAGATCAACAACTCCCAACCCAGTGAGGACTCATTACCAGCTCTTCAGACACCAGCCAAAACTGTGAGTGCTTTGTTAGGTTGGTGACTATGCAGCCATTCATTCATTATCTCTTCTCTCCTTAACAGGGCACCAGCAGGAAATGGAAGAGCTGCACCAAAAGCCAGCCCATCAACCCTAGCCCCCACAGCACTTCGGATGAGGATCCTAAGGAACAACTAGATGTAGAGTGGTTACAGCATTCACTCGCACCCTCCACCAGCGCAAAGACACAAAACTTGGTGGGACCTAGTTCTAGAGCAGGCTCGGGATCAAATTCTGGTGAGCACAGCATAGATTCGGGTCCACAGCAGAGGCTGGGGCATCCTAGGTCACGAATACTCGGAGGACTGCTGGAGGCCAGCCTCCTGCTGAGTCCAATTCTGATGGCGAGCCTCTGGACTCGGTCCTAACACAGATGTTGGAGCTGCAAAGACAGACTTAGGAACATCAGGCAGGGTTGTCTGGTGCTTGATCAGATTGCAACAGACAATTGAGGAGTCTTTCGAAGTTCTGTCTGATTTCATTGCACCGACATGCCAGCGCACCGAGGTCAACACTGGTAGGATGGCGACTGCCATGGAGACCTTGGTCCATGACTTTGCACCTGATGTGTGCCAAGACCTTCTCTCCATCGCTCTAAGCATACATTGGATCCATCAGTTGCTAGGCGAGAGGGGGATGGGGCACCTTGACCTCCCTCCAAGTGCCCCCTCTCCTCAAGGGGCAGAATTTTATGGCCCCATTTCAGCGGGCCATTATAAATCCCATTGACAACATCGGGAACATAAAATCCTGCTGTCGTAAAATTCTGCCCAAGGAGTCAGGCAGGGGCCCCCGGGCACCCACAGGGAGGAGGAACATCAGCTGGACACCCTGGGGCCATCCACCCAGGTGATTCAGCGTGTCCAGCCATTACCAATTCCCTCTGCATGTGACCCCATCAGCTCCACCTCCACAGGCCAGGGAGGGTCCACTGTCCCACAGCAGGACACCCAAAGCAGGCAGCAGCCCTCCAGGGGGCGCCTACCAAGGTCATCATAGACAACAGTGAGTAGTAGTCAGCAGCCTGCCTCCATCTCTGCTGTGGATGTTGGGGATGCACAAAGATGTAGTAGTAGGGAAAGAAAAATTAAGAAATACTAAGAGCACAAAGGTAGCATTGGTGTTCAGAATCTGTATGTAAATGGCACAAACGTGAATACAATTTGTTTCTAGCTAAAAGCAAAAAACTGCGGATGCTGGAAATCCAAAACAAAAACAAAAATACCTGGAAAAACTCAGCAGGTCTGGCAGCATCTGTGGAGAGGAACACAGTTAACGTTTCGAGTCCGAATGACCCTTCAACAGGACTAAGGAAAAATAGAAAAGGGGTGAAATATAAGCTGGTTTAAGTGGGGGGGGGGGGGGGGGGGGGGGGGGGGGGGGGGGGGACAAGGAGAGCTGAATAGAGGGCCAGTGGAGATAACCAAAAGATGTCACAGACAAAAGGACAAAGAGGTGTTGAAGGTGGTGATATTATCTAAAGGAATGTGCTAATTAAGAGTAGAAAGCAGGATGAGCAAGGTACAGATAGCCCTAGTGGGGGTGGGGTGGGGTGAAGGAATCGAAAAAGGCCAAAAGGTAGAGATAAAACAATGGATGGAATTCATTTAAAAATAATGGAAATAGGTGGGAAAAGAAAAATCTATATAAATTATTGGAAAAAAGAAAAAGGAGGGGGAAAATTGGAAACGGGGTGGGGATGGAGGAGAGAGTTCACGATCTAAAATTGTTGAACTCAGTATTCAGTCCAGAAAGCTGTAAAGTGCCTAGTTGGAAGATGAGGTGCTGTTCCTCCAGTTTGTGTTGAGCTTCACTGGAACAATGCAGCAAGCCAAGGACGGACATGTGGGCATGATAGCAGGGTGGGGTGTTGAAATGGCAAGCGATAGGGAGGTCTGGGTAATGCTTGCGGACAGTCTGCATTTGCTCTCTCCAATGTAGAGGAAACCGCATTGGGAGCAACGAATGCAGGAGACTAAGTTGAGGGAAGTGCAAGTGAAATGCTGCTTCACTTGAAAGGAGTGTTTGGGCCCTTGGACGGTGAAGAGCGGGGAAGTAAATGGGCAGGTGTTGCATCTTCTGCGGTTGCATGGGAAGGTGCCGTGGGAGGGGGTTGAGGTGTAGGGGGTGATGGAGGAGTGGACCAGGGTGTCACGGTGGGAATGATCCCTAAGGAATGCCGCTGGGGGGGATGAAGGGAAGATGTGTTTGGTGGTGGCATCATGCTGGAGTTGGTGGAAATGGTGGAGGATGATCCTTTGAATGCGGAGGCTGGTGGGGTGACAAGTGAGGACAAGGGGGTCCCTATCATGTTTCTGGGAGGGAGAAGAAGGTGTGAGGGCGAATGTGCGGGAGATGGGCCGGACACGGTTGAGGGCCCTGTCAACGACCGTAGGTTGAAAACCTCAGTTAAGGAAGAAGGAGGACATGTCAGAGGAACTGTTTTTGAAGGTAGCATCATCAGAACAGATGCGACGGAGGAAGCGGGGTGTGAGGAGCTGTAGTCAAGGTAGCTGTGGGAGTCGGTAGGCTTGTAATGGGTATTGGTGGACAGTCTATCACCAGAAATAGAGACAGAGAGGTCAAGGAAGGGAAGGGAAGTGTCAGAGATGGACCATGTGAAAATGATGGAGGGGTGGAAATTGGAAGCAAAATTAATAAATTTTTCCAGGTCCACAGGAGACCATGAAGCAGCACCGAAGTAATCATCGATGTACCGGAGAAAGAGTTGTGGGAGGGGGTCAGAGTAGGACTGGAACAAGGAATGTTCCACATACCCCATAAAGAGACAGGCATAGCTGGGGCCCATGCAGGTACCCATAGCCACACCTTTCATTTGGAGGAAGTGAGAGGGGTTAAAGGAGAAATTATTCAGTGTGAGAACAAGTTCAGCCAGACGGAGGAGAGTAGTGGTGAATGGGGATTGTTTGGGCCTCTGTTTGAGGAAGCGGAGAGCCCTCAGACCATCCCGATGGGGGATGGAGGTGTAGAGAGATTGGACGTCCATGGTGAAGAGGAGACAGTTGGGGCCAGGGAACTGGAAATTGTTGATATGATGTAGGGTGTCAGAGAAATCATGGATGTAGGTGGGTAGGGACTGGATAAGGGGAGAGAGAATGGAGTCAAGATAGCAAGAAATGAGTTCTGTGGGGTAGGAACAGGCTGACATGATCAGTCTGCCAGGACAGTACTGTTTGTGTATATTGGGTAGGAGGTAGAAGCGGGCTGTCCGCGGTTGGGAGACTATCAGATTGGAAGCTGTGGAAGGAAAATCTCCAGAAGTCTGTGGGGAGTGTGGGGGGGCGGCGGGGCGGATATGAGGTCGGGGACAGAGAGGTCCGGGGGGTGCGGGGTGGTGGTGATGGGGGTCAGATGTCTGTGGGGAGGGGTGGGTGGTTCAAGGTCTGGGGAGCTGGAAGTTTTCGGAGGTTAGAGGAGGTGGGGAGTGTCGGATGTCGGAAGATTGGGGGGTCGGAGGTCGGGGGAGTGGGTCGGTCGGAGGTCGGGGGAGTGGGGGATCGGAGGTCAGAAGAATGGGGATCGGAGGCTGGAGGAATGAAGGATTGGAGGCTGGGGCCGTGGCGGTTTGGAGGTCAGTAGGGCAGGGGTTTGGAGGTCGGGGGATGGGGAATTAGAGGTAGGGGGTGGGGCATCAGAGGTCGGAGGGATCGGAAGGGGAGAGGTGGGATGGGTGGTCGATGGATGGGGGTTCGAAGGTTGGAGGCGTTGGGGTTGGAGACCGAGGGGTGGGAGGTGTCAAGGGTGGGGGGTGTCAGAGGTTGACGGTGGGCATTTGGAGATCGGGTGGTGGGAAGTTGGTGGTTGGGGGATTGGGGCATCTGAGGTGGGGGTTGGGGTATCGGAGGTCGGGGAGGGGGGATCAGAATTCAGGAGGTGGGGGATTCGGGGTGTTGGTGATCGGAGGTGGAAGGGTGGGGGTGTTCTAAGGTCGGTGGGTGGGGGCTCGGAGCTGGAGGGGCTGGGGTTGGAGATTGAGGGGTGGGGATTGTCAGTGGTAGGGGGTGTTGGAGGTCTGGGGGTGGGAGATTGGATTGTGTCGGGGGAGCCCCGTATGGGGGGGTTTTTGGGGTTCGTGGGTGGAGTCTCATGTGATTGGCCTGGGTCTTTACAATAGTTACTCAGAAGTTAGAAGAGATTTTAATTCTTTTTCTGAGTAACTATTGTATAACCATGGCAGAATCATTCAAAGTTTGTGATTTTAACTGCATTTTCGAATGGTTCCCAGCGCAGTGCAATTGTCCAGAGGAAGTGTGTATTTCTGGGCAATTGGTGTGCAAATCCTTACCTGGGGACTTCCCCGAAGCATTCCCCAGTGCATCTTTGGGGACCCAAATCTGACACTGGGGAGCTCTGAAGTTACGGGCCAATATGTTCCTTCATGAGTTTAGACGCTGGAGTCTGTTTTGTCTCCTGATGCTTCTGCATTGAAGGGTGTTCCATGTGGATCTTGGAGGATTGAATATCGATGCACATTGCAGTCAATCTCAGTCGGTGCATCTTTCATTGGCTTTTATGTAATTCCCGTCAGCCTTGAGTTTGCTTTACTTATGAACCAAAAGTCTGGGCTCTTATGCGCTCCTGGTGGCCTGTAGTGTTATCTCATGTCTGCCTGTACATCTGAAGATCACCCCAATCTTAGTCTCCACCCTCCCACCTCCATGGTGCAGAGCTATGTACTTTGCTGACACATGTTGAGCCTTGCCAATTGTGCTAGATGGTTAGAACTAGGTGAGATAGGAGGTATGTGTAAAGGCCCTAGGTGCTGGACTTTAGCATGGGAGGATGCTGTGCTGGGCCAGAAGGTCTGGCTAGTGTCTCGTTACATTAATCCTGTGCCAGCTCTCAGATGGTCATTCGACATGGTAATGTGCTAATTAGAATGGCATTGGGGGACTGGTTTCCTTGTGGACATGTCAGACTGGTGGAATGAAAATGTGGAGGCCTCACAAGGGATCAGAGCAAGGCTCCAAAACATTTGATGTGTGTTCTTTATTATCAAAGATTAGTGTATTTAATGCCTAGATTGAGCGTCAGCATTTTTGGGGCCACCTGTGCCAACGTTAGAATGTATGGTAAATTGGGAACCTTCAAACAGAGCCATGGTCAGGAGTGCTTGACAGAGAGCAGACCATGTGGCTGCAGCTGAAGCTTTCATGATCCAATGCAAGGTGAGCTGAAGTGCAGGCTCAGGTTCATTACTGAGAGTTGCAGATGACTGCGTCCAGAAGAGAGATCTCATGCTGGGGATTCAGTATGATGATGAGGCCTGAAAACTTGCCTTGCATAAGCGATTGCCAAGGTGCGGATTCAGATTAGACCCCAGGATCGATGTGTGTGAGGGACTGACCATGCTCTGTGTCTCATGCAGGGCACTGACTGACAGGCCCTCTCCCTCCCTGGACTGCGACTAGGACAGGCGGGCCAAGCACAGCCCTCTAAATTGTGGCACAGATCCATAGGACTGACTATGCCTTCTGGCTTTGACTTCATGCTGCACAACTGTTCAGGACTGTCTGTGCTTTCTGGCCCCGACTAGTTGTTGCGCAACTGCCCAGGACTGTCTCTGCTTTCTGGCCCTGATTTAATTTCCCACTCCCTTAGTCATGTGTCCATGTGCTCTCTTCCCCAGTCATCTCTCCCCGGTTTAGCCTTTCCCCTCCAGCCCCTTCTGGTGCCTCTGTCTTGTGTCACCCACCCCCACCCATTAAGTTTTTGGCCTCCAGCCCCTCCCCTTGGCTCCGTCTTGTCTGATTTCCCCACCCTCCCATTCAAGCCTTTTCCCTCCAGCTCCTCCCCTTCCCTCTGTCTTGTCTTACCATCCCCACCCCATTCAAGCATTTGCTCTCCAGCCCCTTCCCTTGCCTCTATCTTGTGTTAGCACCACTTCCCCCCCACCCCAGTCAAGCCTTTGCCCTCCAGCACCTTCCACCCTACTGCCCCTTCCCCTGTCTTCCCACTGGTCTCGCAAGGTAAGCCTTGGTTCTGAACACCCGGTCCACTTGAGTTCCCACTGGTCTTGCCTGTGCAGCCTTGGCATTGAATCAGAGCAGCCATGAGCATAATGAAAGGTAGGCGAACATACCTTGAGGTCATGAGTGAAAAGGTTCTTGCCAGCTGCACATCACTTATACCGGTCATGAATCACGCGGTCTAATTAGCCGCCGGCATGGCCATTTGATCTGCACTGGGGGCGTGATTCTGGCGAGCTGCCTTTTTAATGAGTATTCATGATATTCACAGCTACTTGTGGGGAAATCTACAGAGGAGCAGTGAGGGGCATTCAAAAAGGAAATGGGGAGGGTACATGCTCAACATGTTCCCTCTAGGGTGATAGGAAGGAGTAACAAGCCCAGAGAACCATGTATGACCAGAGATATTCAGGTTATGATGAGAAGGAATAAAGAGGCTTTTAGCAGGTACAAGGGAAGCAAATCAGCGGAGGCATTAGTGGAGTACAGAAAGTGCAGGGTGGAACTTAAGAAAGCAATTAGGAGAATAAAGAGGGGATATGAGAAAGCTCTGGCTGGTAAAAGTAGGGAAAATCCCAACATATTCTATAAATATCTCAAGGGGAAGAGGGTAACCAGGGAAAGAGTAGGGCCCATAAGGGACCAAGGGGCAGTCTATGGGTGGAGGCAGATGACATTGCTAGAGTGTTGAATGAATACTTCACATCCATCTTCACCCAAGAGAATGAGGATGGGGAGAGGGAGAGAGACTACGAGGTTCTTAAGCAAATTGATATAGGGAGTGACAAGGTATTGGAGGTGTTGGCAGACTTAAAAGTGGACAAATCTCCAGGTCCGGATGATTTGTGTCCCAGACTGCTGAGGGAGGCAAGGGAGGAGATCGCAGGGGATCTGACCCAAATTTTAATTCCTCTCTGGCCACGGGGGAGGCGCCGGAGGACTGGAGAACAACTAATGTGGTTCCACTATTTAAAAAGGGTTGTAGAGGTAAGCCAGAGAACTACAGGCCAGTGAGTCTCACGTCAGTGGTAGGGAAACTATTGGAGAAAGTTCTGAAGGAGAGAATCTATCTCCTCCTGGAGAGGCAAGGTTTGATCAGGGATAGTCAGCATGGCTTTGTCAGAGAGAGGTCATGCCTAACAAATTTGATTGAATTTTTTGAGGTGGTGACCATGTGTGTAGATGAGGGTAGTGCAGTTGATGTCATTTATATGGATTTCAGCAAAGCCTTTGACAAGGTCCCACATGGGAGACTTATAAAGAAGGCAAATGCACATGGGATACAGGGTAATTTGATGAGGTGGATTCAAAATTGGCTTTGTTGTAGGAAACAGAGGGTGATGACAGAAGGATGCTTTAGTGACTGGAAGCCAGTGTCCAGTGGCTTACCACAGGGATCTGTACTGGGTCCCCTATTATTTGTCATTTATATAAACAACATAGATGACTGCGTGGAGGATAGGATTAGTAAGTTTGCAGATGACACAACGATTGGCCGGGTGGTTAACAGTGAGGTTGAGTGTCTGGGCTACTGGAGGATATAGATGGGATGGTCAAATGAGCAGATAAGATGAAATTTAACCCTGAAAAGTGTGAGGTGATATACTTTGGAAGGAGTAATTTGACAAGGAAGTATCCAATGAACGGCATGACACTAGGAAATTCTGAGGAACAAAGGGACTTTGGCGTGTGTATCCATAGATCTCTGAAGGCGGAAGGGCATGTTAGAGGGGTGATGAAAAAGGTATATGAGACACTTGCCTTTATCAATTGAGGCATAGATTACAAAAGTAGGGAGGTCATGTTGGAGTTGAATAGAACCTCGGTGAAGCCACAGCTGGTGTATTATGTGCAGTTCTGGTCACCACATTATAGGAAGGATGTGATTGCACTGGAGGGGGTGCAGAGGAGATTTGCCAGGATGTTGCCGGGATGAAACATTTAAGTTATGAAGAGAGGTTGGATATTCTTGGGTTGTTTTTGTTGGAGCAGAGAAGACTGAGGGGCAGCCTGATCGAGGAGTACTAGATTATGAGGGGTATGGACAGGGTGGATAGGGAGCAGCTGTTCCCCTTAGTTGAAGGATCAGTCACAAGGGGACTTAAGTTCAAGGTGAGGGGACAGGAGGTTTAGTGGGGGGATGTGAGGAAAAACTTTTTTACCCAGAGGGTGGTGACGGTCTGGAATGTGCTGCCTGGGAGGGTGGTGGAGGCGGGTTGCCTCACATCCTTTAAAAAGTACCTGGATGAGCACTTGGCACATCATAACATTCAAGGCTATGGGCCAAGTGCTGGTAAATGGGATTAGGTTATTAGGTCAGGTGTTTCTCACATGTCGGTGCAGACTCGATGGGCCGAAAGGCCTCTTCTGAACTGTGTGATTCTGTGATTCAAATGCCGTTCCCAACATGCACAGCAGGCCACCCAACCTGCCATGGAAGTTGGGAGCAGAAAATTGCAAACTTTTTTTTAAACCGGCAGGCGACTTCTGGCAGCTTTCCACATTTTCCTGCCATGACGCCTGTCGCTGATGGGCCCAGAAAATCCCACCCCCTTATACTACAACCAGTTGATTTTTAAAAAATCATACACAAGCTGGCAATAGAGTTGTGGGAGAGAGACGTCAGAGAACCATCTGGTGGTCAGAGTCCACAAATATATTGTAAAAGTTGATGTAGTAAAATTGACTGATAAACACTGGTGGAGCAATTTACAAAGCCAAATAATAACAGAAAAACGTTGTTAAAATTGAGATAACTTAAAATAAGATCCCGTGGACTGAAAACTCTGTACACAGTCGTTAATATTTCTACATTTGTGTAGTTTAGATTTAAGTAGAAAAAAACTGCACAAGCTGTGAACGAAACCAGATGATGCACAAAACAGACAGCAGCCTGTAAGGAGAAAAAAAATTAGCATTTGAGCTATAAGTCATAGTATCTTTTGAGAGACTGCAAACAAAACATTTAAAAATAAGGGATCTTCCATTTAAAATGGAGATGAGGAGCAATATCTTCTCTCAGAGTGTCATTACTCTTTGTGATTCTCTTCCACAGTGACCAGTAGGGCCTGGGTGTTCAAAGCTGAGTTAGACAGATTTTTGATTTACATGGGAGTCAAAGTTTATGTGGGCAGGCAGGAAAGTGGAGTTAAGGCCACAATCAAATCAACCATGATCTTATTGAATGGCGGAGCAGGCTCGATGGGCCAAATGGCCTACTCCTGCTCCTATTTCTTATGATCTGATTATGATCTTTGGGTCTTAACTCATCTTTTTACTGATACTGGCAGACTCATGCTGCATTTCCAAACTCTCTGTATTCTTAACTAAGTTTTAGATTTATTATACTGGAATCATATTCATTCAAATATTTATTAATGTACTATACAGTAATTGGATAATTGCTCTAAACAACGGAACAATTATGTGCAGAATCTTCCTGTTGAAGGAAATTTTATCATCCTGTTTTTTCAGTGTTTTACTGGCAGGTAAATAGCCCCGTACAAGTGCTAAAGAGTCACTGCACATGTGAGCAACTAGGAAACTAATCATTGTTCCATGTCTGACTTTTCAGGCATTGATGAAGTAGCCCTTATCTGTACTGATGATGATAATTATTATTTTGTTACAAGGATATCATCTTAATGAAAGACTGTTTGGAAATGTTTTTCTCTCTTAACATATAACCTTTTGACACATCTGTATGTTGCATGTTATAGTTATTGCCCAGACAAAATTGAAGCACATTTTCAAACAGCAGAGAGGTTTGCCAAACACTTTTGTTTATACAACAAATACTCCTGCATGTG